>NC_079454.1:19081860-19381860 GCF_903798145.1 Danio aesculapii | reverse complement strand
TGAAGAACCAGCCTAATATAAGGAGAAAACATAACTACTTTAAATTTTATTTATTTAGAGGCTAATTCGAGTTCATTCGTAGAAAAATTTAAGATTTTTAAAGGATTTGTGGCACCAAACCCCACCCCTAATCCCAACAGTCACTGGGGGATGAGCAAATCGTACTAAATTTTACAAATGAGATTGTATGAATTCATATAAAATTTACCACTAAATCAAAAAGTTACGAACTGCCATGATATAGCATTGGAATTACGGCACTATGTTTGACAAGACTGAGATGAACTATATAAACAAAAAAAAAAAAAAAAAGAGAAGATGAGCTGTAGTTGTCAGTGTTCTGCCCTAGCACCTCTGTCTGTACTGTCTATGTTTAATGTTTGTTTGTTTTAAACACTTGGCTTTGTCGGTTATGTGTTCTTCTGGTCCCACCTATTAGTTTTCTGTTACTACACCCCTTTGTTCAACCTTGATCTAGTTTTTGTTTGCTTGATTGTGCTATTTCTTATTTACTGTATTGTGCTTTCTTCTTGCTTGCATTTACCATTTTGTAGTGCAGTATCAAAACTTGATCTTTTGTCTTGTTTTGGGTCTGGTGTGTTTTAGTTTTGAATCTACAAAAAGTGCGTGCATGCGTGCGTGTATATATATGTGTGTGTGTATATATATATATATATATATATATATATATATATATATATATATATATATATATATATATATGAGCTCCAATCAGCCACTCGATTCTGTGAGGTAGAACAGAAAATAGTTTACATGGAGGTTTCTTCTCAGAACACACTCACTCGCTTGGCCTCTCGTGCAGTCTATATGGGTATCTTGTCATGAGCGACAGGTGTGGCTGATTGAACTTGATGATTGTGCAGCTGGCGTATATTACATCAGCTGACAGACTCGATTTTCAAATGCTCTAGTGTCTATGTAGACACTCTTAAGCTGCGGTCACACTTGACTTTTCTTCCCATAGACTTCCATTCATACGCACACGAATGCGTCAGACCGGAAATGCAGGGTCATGCGTTAAGTTTCGCAGGTTGCTGCGGTGCAAAGTTCAAGCTTGGTGAACTCTGACCTGCGAAATCGCATCACTTGACTGCGTGAGACCCATCGAGGATCAAAACACGACCTCTCTGGACAGAAATTTAAAACATGGAGCAATCGCTAGCTTTTTTAATGTCTAAACATCTTGTTTAATCCCGCCCCTTTTCGCAGCGCCGCATGACAGAATTTCGCATACACAAAGCCCGGTGTGACCGTAGCTTTAAGCTGCGGTCACACTTGACTTTTTTTTTCCATAGACTTCCATTCATACGCACGCGAATGCGTCAGACCGGAAACGCGGGGTCATGCGTTAAGTTTCACAGGTTGCTGCAGTGCAAAGTTCAAGCTTGGTGAACTCTGATCTGCGAAACCGCATCACTTGGCTGCGTGAGACCAATCGGGGATTAAAACAGGACCTCTGGACAGAAATTTAAAGCATGGAGCAATCGCTTGCTTTTTTTAATGTCTAATCATCTTGTTTATACCCGCCCCTTTTCGCAGCGCCGCATGACAGAATTTCGCACACACAAAGCCCGGTGTGACCGTAGCTTTATAAATCATTGATCTGATCACAATCATATCTGTCCAGACATATTCTAAATAATAAGAAAACTCAGTCTCATGAATAATTACTAGACACAGACATGTCGTCGAAGTATGTTCATTCATTCAATAATAATCATGCGTTTCTCCCACAAAAATGTTAAACATGATGTAGATATTAGAAAGGTCAAAAGCCAGTCACGAGTGTTCACAAGAAATGCATTTGAAGATTTCTTCTGACCACTAGCGTTTGTGTCGCTGAAAACACAGGTTAATACTAGATTAAAACATGTCTGCAATCTCCAGACATAGAGATGCTTCTGGAGCAAATTGTATCTACTCTGAATTCTTGGCTTATTTGATTATTCCAGGCCACGGTGAGCAATGGAGGTCTGCATTGATAAATATTTTGGCAGTGGTATTTTTCAGGAGGTCTGGGGATCTGGAGACACACGAGCCTTGTGTATTAATTAAAGCCGTCTGGCCTCTGAATGCACTGTCCATGTTTGTGTGCGCATGTACTAATTAGAGCCGTCTGCTCCCAGTGTGCACTTGTGTTCAGTGCTTTATGGTTAAACAACACATTTGATGTTATTCAAGGACAGATGTGAGGGGGAAAAAAGAGCGAGATGGATGGTAGGAGAGAGAAAAGAATAGATAGAGATAGAAAACCGCCCCAAGAGCACATGCATGGTGTGCACTTCTGACGAGAGATCATTAAAAACAAAGAACTAATGGTTTTGTGCTTGGTTGTGAATCATGCCATGTGTGCATTTTAACAGGGCCAGTTTTAGTGCTAAATTCTCATTGGAAGAGCCATACTGGATCAGATAACAATAGTAGATTTGACTTCTAAGCAGAATCCCAAAATTATAGTTCTCTTTACACAAAACCTTTCAAGAAACAAAGAAGAAACTTTTTTGTCTTGTTTTTACATTATCATGACAATATAATCTCAGTCCTAATTACATCCCTTGTTAGAAAACCTACAAATTCAATATGATACATGGCACCATGTACTGTACATAAAAAATATGTATAGATTGATATGTATAGATTGTGGCATGTTTGATATTGTTTAACTGCTCATTCACTTCAGTACTAACTTGAAATGAAATACACGATATCAGCAGTTCTGCAATATACATCACAAGGAAACCATCACGCTATATCATTTTTTTGTAAATGATGGGGGAAAACTGCATTAAAAAGCTTTAAGATGCATTTCTTTTATTAACAGCACAGTTTATAAAATTACAACAATGTAAAACAAGTGCACCCAGCTGTCAAACAAGCTTGAAAATGCTGATGTGCAGAGAGCGGTTTATCTCTAAATTAGTCAGCTGCAGCATCTTTCATCGCACGTCTTTCATGCAATAATTCAGTTTTGGGCATGAAGTTAATTCACATTTTTGGATGGAAACATAGCTACTGTCAGTGTAAGACTAATTAATTAATTCAGATCTTTTGTACATTTAGCTAAACATTGACGCTTGTCGCCAGAGTATCGATAATGTATCATGGCTGGAAATATCCCAATAAATTGCTTAATATATATATATATATATATATATATATATATATATATATATATATATATATATATATATATATATATATATATACACATGACCCCATCCAATGTTTAACATCTGCAAATACATACAATACAAAACTTTTTTTGTTAGTCTAATGTGAAAAAACATACAAATTCTACTCTGACTGATGTATGATTACTGAGCAATACATCTCTAATTCAACATCATTATTATTTGTAAATATGTTTACATGAATGATTATATACAAAATTTTATTCTACAAAAACACAAGGAAATGAAATGAAGTGATATATATATATATATATATATATATATATATATATATATATATATATATATATATATATATATATATATATATATATATATATATAAGAATTTTGCAAGTCTTAATGCAAACAATTAACTAGGGAAGTATGGTTCTAAATATTATTATTATTTTGTAACTCCTGTAGTTTTCTTGGCATAAATGTGAATGTCATGGTTTGCCCCATTCATATGGGCATGAAGACAGCATGCATATTTCACATATCAACACCTTCAATGATTGCTTTTACAAACCACATTACAATTCACTGCGCTTTGTCATTCTGGCTTGTTTTAAGGTTTAACAGCGTGTCAGAGGTCACACACTGTGGCTGACGTTCAACTGTTTTCTGCCCCGCTTTGGAAGGCTAAACTTAATTTGTCGGTTTCATATTTGTGAACCAGTGGGGATGGATGGCAATCATGAATTGTGGTAAACAATTTCAGGTTGATCGTGTCAAAAAAAATGCAATTTCTCTTCCCCGTCTGATCTCTAAATGACTCAGCCTCCCCATTTCTCACGCTGGCGGATGCCATTGTGTTGTGCGTCGAATGTTTAGCATGTAAATGATTTGTGCGTTGTGTGTCAGCGCTCTCTTTCAGGGGACTTGATTGCCGAGTTGTGATTCAAGCCGATCGGACAAACGTCACCCAACAGCTTTATTGTTCTGACAAACACACATGCAGAGCGCCAGCTATTATAACGCTGACTGCATGCTGATATGTAATGCATTCCTGGATCCCTTAAAGTGCCCCTATTATGCTTTTTTTTTGCAATATTACCTTTCGCATAGTGTGTAATATAGAGTGCATTAGTGTCTCGCTCACTAGCCCAACAATGCTGCTTATAGAAACATTTTCCAATTATTTATCTACAAAGTCTTTCTTTTAAGTTTTGTCAAAGCATTTTATTCCATAGTCTGTTGAAATTATTGATTCTGATTGGCTAGAGTGTGTGCAATAAAATCATTTAATGCATTGGTAGTTTTATTCAGTTTTGATCACAATTTGAAATAAATGTTCTTCCTTCAATCATTAGCAGTAACCATTGCAACCCAGTGACAACCCAGTAGTGCCTTCATCTATCTTTGTGATCTCGAGGATGCTGACGTGCTTTATCAAACAATGCACCTGCTATTTTTTTTAGAAGAGGTAGCTAACACGTTACTATGAGCTATTCGATTTTTATTATGAGCTGAGCCAACCCTCCCGTTTTTCCTGCGATTTTTCCATATTTTACAATTCTATCCTGTTATCATCCTGTAAAGGTATTTTCTCGTATTTCTCCTGTATTTTTAATCTGTCTGTGAAGGGTGGCATTAAACAACAGAGCCGATCCTCCCTATACGCAAACCATACAGCCAAACCACTAGGGGACAGCCCTTGCTCTTAAATGTGTATCTGTTCTGTGCTTTCACTTTATTTAGGTAAGAAAACACTTTGAAATAAATATAAAAATGGCGGGATTACCTTCCCTTACATTACAGATGCCATTGCCCCTCCTATGCAATCCTCACGTCAGTTCATGTAGCGGTGCGTGTCATATGCACTCCCTAGTGATAAATGGAGCTGTTTCCCAAATGAATTTTGCACACGCAATTTGAAGCCGTGTGAATGTGGACATTGGGTTTTGGTTGCGGGGTGCAGTCTATGGTTTAAACAGACATAATAATAATAATAATAATAATAATAATAATAATAATAATAATAATAATAATAATAATAATAATATCTAAACATGTTGATCTTGGTCGGTTTTCTTTTAAACACAACACATTTTGTCTTAAATAAACATAAAATTTAATATTACTGTTTCAACTGTTTATTTACAATGAAACGACTCCAGACGAACAGATTTAGTCATATGTTTTGTTTTGTTTTTTTTTTGTTTTTTTATGTAGGTCAGGGGGTGGAGGGGGATATGATTAGATATGCCTGAGTCATTAACTCACATACATAATCTGTCTCTGTATCATGTCATAACTGATGAAAACTCTGTCAAATATTGCGCTGTAATGAGCAATACTAGTTTTATCTTGTCTATAACTTTGAAAAAGAACAATGAATAAAGCAGGATAATCAATGGCATAACTTTGCCTCTTTGTCTTGCATTTAAAATCTTTTAAGACATGGTAATCTGTTGATTTGTCCTCACATAAGCCATTGTAAAATGTAGATTTGAAGCAGTGTACAGTACTGTGCATGTTGTAGGCCACTTTTCATGGTTTTAAAGTGTTTATGTACCACCAACTGAAATAGATTTTGGATTAGGGGTGGGACTTTGCACATCATTCCCTTGTAGAAAGCTAACAGTAAAAAGGACGTGGTTAAGAATATTGTGGAAAACTGACATCATCAGAGAAGGAATGTCAATCCAAATGTGGAAGCAAATGATCAGTCTTTGATTAATTATTACACATTTTTTTCAGTGGATTAAAAAAAATCCAGGGTTCCACACAAATCCTTCATATTGTCCCAACACAAATCAATTAAGTTAATGTAACACTTTTAACAAATTTATGTGGATTTAACATAAAAAGTTCGCCCAATGGAATCTCAAGAATTGTGTTGTTTTAGCTCATCTTAAATAAGTAGTTTGAACAAGCAAAAAGAAAAAAAAATCACCTAAACAATAACAATGTGCTCTGTCAAAATAAACATTGCAGATTTTTATTTCACATGGACTTAAAGTCAGTTATTTCTATATATTTATTTCTATTGAGTTTTAGAAGGAACTTATCAGAGTATGCAGAACTTTGCTCATTGCAGCTCTCTGATTGGTTAATAGCTCCATAGCATCATGGGTAATGTAGTTTTTCTACACAAATTCCACAATTGCAAATGATAATTTAAAAAATTAGCTAGGTTGACTTTAAGAAAACATTTTGAATCAACAAAATCATGTAAAATAGATTAACAGACTCTGTGTTATGATGTACTTCCTGCACAATCCTATGTAAGTGTACAATAAAACTGTAAGAGTTTGATTTGCATTACAAAGATGCAGTTTTTCTGTTGTTTTCTGCTGTTCTCGTGACTCTTTTATATTATAATATATTATACCATTTATATTTATAAGGTAAAATAGATGTCATCATTAGTGATCATTTCACTGTACGTGTGCTTCGGAAGAGCTGAAATCATTAGAGACTATGCCACACTCTCTCCAATCAGAGCAAAGTAGACCCTCAGAAAGGCAGAGTTCAGAGATTTCAGATCCTTGAACAAACTGTTTGAGACACTGTAAGAAAAAGCTGATGTTGTAACAAAATATGAGAAAATTTAAGTTTGTGTAAAAGCCTCAAAAGAATTATAGCTATTTTAATTTTAATCTCTTTATTCTCATTTTGGCCGATCTATATTTGACCATGCTGGAGTGGACAGCATGCAGAGAAGCATGATGGATGCACCACTGGGTGCGCTGCAGGAAAAGAGAGATTATGTGTTCACAAGAGAGAAGAAGAGTGAGGTATGTGAATCGTTGTGTAAATGAATCTTTTTGTAAATTAATCATTGTTGTTCAGCTCTGAATCATCGCAGAAAAAAAGAGGAAAATAAAAACAGAGCAAGCTAATTTACAGAAAATCAAAAGGAAGTCTTGATCTTTGTTCAAATGGACAACATTTGTGTGAATCAGACATTTCTCTAGACTTTTATTTCAGTATGATTATGTATTTCCAACTGAAACTGAATATTGAGTAGATGGGGGAGGAGGGGGGGTTTGAACTTCTCCCCTCATCTTTCACTTACAGCAAATTAATGGTTGGACGTAGCTAAGCATATTTCATCCAATACGATTTCACCAGAGTCTGTGTCATGGATGACAATTTCACCAGAGTCTGAGGGATGCTGACAACTGAGTTGAGGATCCACATGCAGTTCATCACAAGAATGGTCAGGCAGGCAACGGTCAACAGGGTCAAACAGGTACATGCAGAGTAACCCAAAGTCATGGTCAAAAAACAGGTGAATAGTCGGTATAGGCAGCAATGTATCAAAACGATAACACAAGGCAAAACAGGGCCAAAACACAGCTAGGCTAGACAATGGAAAACACATCATAATGTTCACCAACAGTATAACAAGACAAAAATGTGTGTGTGTGTTGTCTTTATTGGCCAGGTAATTAATGAATGATGAGCTTCAGCTGTGTCTGTGTGTGTCTGTGTGATCAGTGGAAAACCGGAACAGGTGTGTGTTTGGAGTGCATGACGGGATTTGTAGTTCGTTAAATGAGAGAATGTAATTTAGGGTGTGTGTTTAACAATGATCTGCAGCCGTTAGATCACTGGGGATCATATGCCATTCTGGAGCAGAAGAAAACGGTCAGAATTTAATTTAAAGTTAGCAGAACAAACTTTTTATTTCAGCGGATTTACATTCACAGCTTAATTTTTCATCTTTAGACTTAAATGTTGGTTTCATGAGGACAGAAAGTGTTTGTTTTGACTTTGGATGGCTGTAAACCTACACAGGAGACTTTCAAACTAAATTAGGGTTTTTCAATAGTAGTATTTATGGCACAAATAACAACGACAACATGTTTTTGACATTTTCAAGTCTTCAGTGGGGATGGGTGATGCTGGAATAGGAGTTATATCTAAACTCTGTGCCAAATAATTCTTCACTGTGCATATTCAATATATAGCACTTAACACCCACCGGAAACACACACACATACACACACCTGTTCATGTAACTTATTGAGCTCTCATGAGCATTTCTCAAGTCAGTGGACCAAACGGGATTCCGACACAAATAGATAATAAACACACTTGCATGCTCACAAGCAAACTCATCCACTTTAAAATGCTTACACAGGTGTGTTATTTCTTAAACAGCCATCTGTGTAATGAGACGTGTATCTCTCTCTCTCTTTCTTTCTCTCTCTCTCTCTCTCTCTCTCCCTCTCTCTCTCTCTCTCACACACACACACACACACACACACACACACACACACACACACACACACGCACACACACACACACACACACACACACACACACAATATAAACCTGATGAGGACAGACAAGCTTCTTTCCTCCCAGCTGTTCATTTCTTTACTGCAGTTTGCCAGTGTTTCATCCTGACCTTAAGAACTAGCAAAGACAAAGTGTGCATACTGTACATGTAGCTTCATGTGTTTCTTTATTTAACGTCAGTTTATTCCGTTTATATATCATTCATGTCTCATGTAGATCTGTGTATATACTGTTTGAAAGTTTGGGGTCAGTCGGTCTGTCTTTCTTTTTTATTTTTCTCATTTATTTGTCAGTAAATATGCAGGAAAATACAGAAAGTCCAGATGATGATTTCTGAATGTCATATCCAGTGTAGGGCACATTCCTTTTAAAGAGTAATTAGTTATAGTATAGTTACTAGTTCTCACAAATAGTAACTCATTCATTCATTTACTTTTCGGCTTTGTCCCTTTATTAATCTGGGGTTGCCACAGTGGAATGAACTGCCAACTTATCCAGCATATGTTTCAAGCAGCGGATGCCCTTCCAGCTGCAACCCATCTCTGGGAAACATCCATACACACTCATTCACACACATACACTATGGACAATTTAGCCTACCCAATTCACCTATAGCGCAAGTCTTTGGACTGTGGGGGGAAGCGGAGCACCCGAAGAAAACCCACGCGAGTGCGGGGAGAACATGCAAACTCCTCACAGAAACAGCAACTGAACCAGCCGAGGCTCGAACCATCGACCGTCTTGCTGTGAGGCAACAGCACTACCTACTGTGCAACCTACCTAGATTCTGCAACCTACCTACCGTGTCATCCAAAAAAAGTAACTAAGTTACATAATAATAAAAGTAACTAACTACCATGGAAAGTAGCTATTGTGTTACTTTAACACAATCTAATTTGTTAAGTGACTATAAAATAAATGAAAGAAGACAAAACAAAAAAGAATTTGTGGTAGGTTATTCGGGATGTGGTGGGTTTCATTAAAGGTGTTTTCTGTCACTTGTTTAGCCTGCATCAAATTATTCAGTGTAAGCTGCATAATTAATCATTAAAAGTTCAGTATCCCAACATGAATTTATAAATGATGGTGATTTACATGTTTATTAATCCTTTGAATTGCTGCATTCAAATCTGTTTGAAACATGCAAAAATTTTGCAGTATTAGTAATTTTTCACAGTACTGAATAATTTACAATTTATTTGTATTCAGCTGATTATTTCTTCATTTTATTTTTAATAAAATTACAGGTTTTATGTTCTGTTTGTTAAAACCAAATGTGTCTTGCAGTACTGTTTTGTAATAAAGGAAAAGCAAAGGGAAAGCAAATTACTTTTGTCTGCTCCCCTTTTTGGCTGATCCGAAAAATGGTCCGATTTGTGACAAAAAAAAATTAAATGAACCTTGAGATTTGTGATCCATTACACCCCAAGGGACAATGTGAGAGACAACCATCAAATTCAACACATTATAAACATTATCATTACTATAGTTGCACAATAAAACATGTTATATGGTTTAGAACTTTCAAGTATTTTTTGCAGAGACAATAAATAAATGTCAACAAACAAGTCGAAATATAAATATTCTTCTTTTGTTTAATTCTGTCTGAGTAATAAGTGTTTGCGTTGGAGAAAAATCAAGTTTTAGTTGTTTTGATGTCACGGCTTTATGTCCTCCTCTGGTAGCAGAGATCATGTTATCACCTGTAAAGCAACTAACTTTGTGGCAGCGTGTAACAACGTGAGGTGCTTCATTAGATTAGAATTACTTGTTAGCAATGCAGAGAGATGCTTTTTTTCCTGGGCATAAGTTGCACGATACAGAACCCAATGTCAAGCCGACATCAATATCCAATGTTGAACGGACGTAGCATATTCTACCTTCCAACGCAACCTAAAAACAACAAAATATCAACGTCTACTAATTTTACTGCTTGACATTGTGTGAACATTACCACTATGACATCTATCAGACATTAGATTTTGGCTACCATACCTGACGAGTAAAGTCAGTATTTGACGTCAATATGACGTTGGTTTAAGATGTTGGCTCGACGTTGGATTTTGGTCACTTGCCAACACAACCTAAAATCAACCAAATCAACGAACGTCATTTCACGTCGTTATTGGAAGTCAAAATAACGTTGTCCTTAGACACTGGCCACCTAAATCTAATGTAATATTAACGTCTTATGACGTTGTGTGTCTGCTGGGTTGTGTAAACCCACACTACTTTGCCTGATGGGCAAACAATGGAAATGTACTTTGTCTAAAGGCCGTCGCACACCGGATGCACCGCTCAGCGCTTCAAAACTATTCAGATAATGCTCTGTGGTGTGGCAGAAATATGAACAGTGTCCTGAGTCATAGCTGGGCGCTGCGGACAGCCGCCAACTTGCGGCACCGGTTTGCATACCCTGATAGAAACCTCTTTTTATAATTCTAAAATGCATGGTGCTGTGTGGCCAATAAGCGAACGATCACGTTCTTAGTTACACCACATTCACAAACACACCAATCATCATCACTGGTTAGTTATGTGTCTCATCCCAGCCCTGAACACACATAACCACCCCAAAGAAAGAGAGGTCCTATAGATGAGAGAGACGCTCCTCAAATGAAAACCAATTCAGTTTTCTTAATTATAGTAATGCACATTTTATTGTCAGTAACTGTAATTCATTTGATTACTCGTTACTAAAAAAAGTTATTATTCTCATTATTAAAGTTAATATTGCCATTATTCCCATGACTGATCATGTCACATTGAAGATGTAACAGTGCTGAAAGTTCAGCTTTGTTGCCACATAAATAAATAAATAAATAAATAAATAAATAAATAAATAAATAAATAAATAAAAAGTTTATTCATTTTTATTTTAAATATTAATATGAGAAATAGATGCTTTGAAATTGATATACTGTATCACAAATAGTGTATGCTTATTGTGTTTTACTGTAAAGGATCCTTAGTGAAGCTTGAAGAAGTTCAAAATGCGCACTTACTAGAGTAACAACAAATTATGTGTAATTAAAAGCAACTAACAATAAACTATACACATTATTGAAGTTGCAAATAAAGCAAAATATATTGTGCTTTAAATTCACAAACCACTGGACTCTGGGTTCTCTTTTTATTTCTCCAATCTTTTTCAGCCAAACTGGAGTGTGAAGTGATTTATGGATGTGCACTTGTTCTGTATGGTCATTTCCAGTGGCCTTTACACTGAACTTATACATTCTGAACCATTAAGTATAGTTGGCAGAGCTCTGTGGGCAAAGTGAACATATGGTACCTTATGTGTTTTGACCTGCTTGAGTCCATATTCTCCTATTCACACACACTCAAGCAGGCACGCACACACACACACACACACACACACACACACACACACGCACACACACGCACACACACACACACACACACACACACACAGAAGGAATTATGAGTAAATAAACATGTTTAGCAATAAAACAATAATACTTTCTTTTTTTATACTCCTGATGTGGGTGGTGATAGTTAAACCTAATGAGATTTGGATGTGTGTGTGTGTGTGTGTGCGTGTTTTTTTTTTTCACAGCTGTGTGGTTCTCAAGGACGTCCTCTCAATTCTGTCCCTCTCCTTTCCTTGTCGCCCCCCAGGGGCCCCAACACTTCTGCTGCTCATGCTGGATCTTACAGTCTGACAAAGAGAAACGGCAGTCAAACCTCGCTTAACAAATATGACATCTGATTTCTTTTAAGACCATTTTTTAAACTGTCATTGTAGAAATATTTGTACATGCAAACAGAAATGCTCTGCTGTTTTTTTTTGTTTGTTTGTTTATTTGTTTTATATATTTTACATTATGTTGTTTTACATAAATAAATACACACACGGATGCATTAATTTTGTTTGCATTCCACCAGACCAAAATTATTGAATGTATATATAACTATTGATACAAATACATTTTGAGTAGTTTTTTTTTACTTCACAGCTTTCAGATATAGAGAATAAATGAATGGATGGATGCATGAATTATTTAATGAACAAAAAACGAACAAATAAATCAGACTCTGCAATCAGTCAACAAGCACATGAACAGACAAATGAATAAATTAGCAAATACTAGCAAAAAACTAACTAACTAACGTATGAATGAACGAATGAATGAATGAATGAATGAATGAACAAATGAATGAATGAATCAATCAGAATTTGCAACTTGTCAACAAACGAAGGAACAGACAAATTAAGAAACATATAAACGAGCTAACAAAGAAAATCAGACTCTGCAACCAATTAACGAATGAATGAATGGACAAATGAACAAACCAGCAAACAAACTAATGAATGAATCAATCAGACTCTGCAATCAGTCAACGAAGAAATGAACGGACAAATTAACAAACAAACTAATGAATCAATCAATCAGATTCTGCAACCAGTCAACAAACGAATGAATGGACAAATGAACTAACTAATAAACTAACAAATGAATGAACCAACCCACCAACCAACCAACCAACCAACCAATCAATCAGACTCTGCAACCAGTCAACGAACGATTAAACTGACAAATGAACAAATGGACGAACAAACCAATGAATGAATCAATCATACTCTGCAACCAGTTAACGAACGAATGAATGGAAAAATGAACAAACAAACTAACAAATGGATGAACAAACTAACAAATAAATCCATCAGACTTTGCAACCTGTCAACAAACAAATGAACAGACAAATGAATAAATGAACGAACAAGCTAATGAATAAATCAGAGTCTGCAACCAGTCAACAAATTAATGAACAAATAAACAAACTAATGAATGACTCTGTGACCAGACTCTGCAACCAGTTAAAGAACGAATGAACGGACAAATGAAAAACTAATGAATAAATCATTCAGACTCTGCAACCAATCAATGAACGAATGAATTCACAAATGAAGGAACAAACTAACAAACAAATAAACAAATAAATTAATTAATGAATGAACAAACAAATGAACAAATGAATTTATCAAACTTTGCAACCAGTCAACAAACGAATGAGTAGACAAATAAACAATTGAAACGAATGAACAAGCTAACGAATAAATCGATCAGAATCTGCAACCAGTTTATGAATGAATGAATTAAATTAAATAGTTCATTTGTTCATTTGTTTTTTATTCCTGATACCTACCGGAAATAGGCCTTAAGCTGACCGACTGATTGATTGTTTAATTCAGATTATTTGAACAGATACATATATTAAATATTAGATATTGCATACATGAATACATTAATATAATAAGTATAATGGATTTTAAAACACCTTGTTTTGGAGGGGTGGTGGTGATATTTCTTTAGTTTTTATTTATTTTAGTTTTAATTTTTACTTTTTTGGTGTTGTGTATGTAAAATGAATAGTTGAATTTTAACTAACATTTAATAATGTATATCATAAAATCTATGTCTTATTTTACCTTTGTTTGAGTGGTCACCATCTGCATTCACCTATAAAATGTAGATATATTATAAGCGTGCGTCATAATAGGCAATGAGTTGGGCGGATATGGAGATTGATTCAGGGTGTAATTATTTGGGAGTAATTATTTCTAAAGGTGTGTTTCTGCCGTAAGCCTTGTTAACAGTAGCTCTGTGGGTCCTGGCCTGATTAGCATACAGATCTAAAGGTTATTCTGTCACCGAACACAGGCTGCGAAATCCCTGGAGGCCTGAGGGAAATTAATTTCTGATAGCCGACATTCACCGACTCACAGTAACGGCTGGATCAAAACCGAGAGACAGGAAGAGAAAGATTGTTTCGTAGACCCTAAAGAGTATGACTTTAGAGGGAACAATGCATTTGTAAGAGCACAGGTATTTCACCTGGACATTTTATTTAAACATATTTGACACATATTTGAAAAAATATGAATGTCTTGTCATAAGATGTGTCATCTGTAAATGAATATGAAAACTGCAAATAGGAATAAACAACCAGAAGAGCTCCGACCAAGTATTGAGTGCATAAACCAACATTTCAATAGTACTTTTCAATAGATCCTATTTTGATTTTCACGATGATTGGTCGATCGGTTGGTTGGTTGAAAATATCATGCAAGTCAATCAGTCCATCCATTCATCCATCCTTCCATCCATTTCTGAGATACTTTCACATGCAGCGCAGCTCATCAAGAAGGCTGGTTGGTCGGTCGGTTGGTTTAAATATCATCCAAATCAATCAGTCCACACATCCATTCATCCATCTCAGAGACACTTTCACAGCATGCAGCGCAGCTCATCACGATGGTTGGTCCAAATATTATCCAAGTCAATCAGTCCATCCATCATCCATCCATCTCTGAGATATTTTCACATACAGCGCAGCTCATCACGATGGTTGATCGGTCGGTTGGTACAAATATCATCCAAGTCAATCAGTCCATCCATCCATCCATCCATCCATCCATCCATCCATCCATCTCTGAGACGCTTTCACATGCAGCGCAGCTCATCGTGATGGTTGGTTGGTCGTTTGGTTCAATTATCATCCAAGTCAATCAATCTATTCATCCATTCATGCATCTCTGAGATACTTTCACATGTAGCGCTGGTCAGTCGGTTGGTTCAAATATCACCCAAATCAATCAGTCCACACATCCATTTATCTCAGAGATACTTTCAAAGCATGAAGCGTAGCTCATCACGATGGTTGGTCCAGATATCATCCAAGTCAATTAGTCCATCCATCCATCCATCCATCCATCCATCTCAGAGATACTTTCACATGCATATCGATGGTTGGTCGGTTGGTTGGTTCAAATATCATCCAAGTCAATCAGTCCATCCATACTTCTCTTTGTAAAAATGATGTGTCATGTTAATGTTTAATTGACAATGTCTTCATGATATACACTACTGGTCTAAAGTTTTTTTTTTTTTTTTTAAGAAAATTATTCTGTTCATTAAATGATTATGTTCAATCATTAAATGAATGATTCTGTTTTTATTATTATTACATTAATAATAATAATAATAATAATAATAATAATAATAATAATAATAATAATAATGGGCGACACGGTGGCACAGTAGGCAGCACTTTCGCCTCACAGCAAGAAGGTCGCTGGTTCGAATCTTAGCTGGGTCAGGTGGTATTTCTGTGTTGAGTTTGTATGTTCTCCCCGTGTTCGCGTGGGTTACCTCCAGGTGCTCCAGTGTCCCCCATAGTCCAAACACGTGATATAAGTGAATTGGGTATGCTAAAATTGACTGTAGTGTATGGGTGTGTGTGGATGTTTGCCATTGATGGGTTGCAGCTGGAAGGGCATCCGCTGTGTAAAAACATATGCTGGATAAGTTGGCGGTTCATCCTGCTGTGGGTACCTCAGATTAATAAAGGGGCTAAACCGAAAAGAAAATGAATGAATGAACAACAACAATAATAATAATAATAATAATAAATTTCCGCATGATTTCTGAAGGATCATGTGATTCTGAAGGCTGGAGGAATGAGGCTGTATATCCTTGTGATTTAACTTCTTATTTATTTAAACTTTATTTATATTATTGATAAATGTTTAATTATTTGATACATTCTGTCAATGTGACCAGTCCGTTTTTTTATCCTTAGTCTCCCTTCAAAAAAACAAAACAAAAACTTTTTATTCTCATTAGTAAATGAGAATAAATTAGTAGTAAATCTCTTGTGAAAGACGATTTAATTATTTTTAGACACTTATATGACAACTTTGCCTCTTTAAAAATAGTGACATTATTACACAATAAGTACTCACAAATATACAGTTACGGTCAGAATTATTAGCCCAAGACACTTCTATACAGCTTAAAGTGACATTTAAAGGCTTAAAAAGGTTAATTAGGTTAACTAGGCAGGTTAGTGTAATTAGGCAAGTTATTGTATCATGATGGTTTGTTCTGTAGACTATCGAAAAAAAAAGTAGCTTAAAGGGGCTAATAATTCTGTCCCTAAAACGTTTTTTTTTTTTTTTTTTAATAAAAACTGCTTTTATTCTAGACGAAATAAAACAAATAAGACTTTCTCTAGAAGAAAAAAATATCAGACATGCTGTGAAAATTTCCTTGCTCTTCATTTGCAACATCATTTGTGAAATATTTAAAAAACAAAACAAAATTCAAAGGTGGGCTAATAGTTCTGACTTCAACTGTATGTTAAGTCCTTTAAGTAATTGTTTTGATTAACCTTTAAACTTTTGTCTTCACTGAACAGGAAATCTATTTTAATTATTAGATTTGAAACTCATTACCTTTCAGTGCGGCAATTTAGTTTAAAGCCGCTTTCACGGCAAAAATAAAAAGTAAACAGATAATGATAAAATTATAATATATATACATATTAATATTATTATTTTGTTAAAGTACGCGTGTTCTAAATATCCACATCTACTGTATAATAAAAACATCACACCAACATGAAAACATTACTGTGGTAATTAATTGTAAATACTATAGTATCTTTTAACCATACTTTAGAAAAGTGCTTGAAGGAATCTTTTGTGGTAATTATATAGCAGCTATGGTATTACAACAACTATATAATATAAACAAATTAATCAATACTGTACTAGGAATTCTACAACTCTATAATACACCACAGTTTACTGCGGTAAAAAAAACATACTACAGTAGTCATTACAGGTGATCAGTTCAGTATAGCTAATATAACAATGTACTGTAGCATTCATTAACACTTAGTTGTAGATACTATATTATATACAGTATAATGAAATTTACTAGAGTATAGATGAAAAAACACTATAGTATTTAATGGAAATGATTATTGATAAGTATTTTAAATGTAGATAATAGACAAAGTTATTGTGCATTGAACATTAGCATAGTTAGCTTAATTATCATTATATGGTTAGCACTATTAGTGTAAATAGGCCTTAAAGGAATCATATAGTAGATTATTTCTTAAATATATTTTAAATATTTTGTTGTACCTTCTCATTGACCTTTAAGGTCTGGAATCAGTATGAACCAGTGATCTCAGATTATGAACCAGTGAAATGATCTGTCTTTAACTCAGAGAGCTTTCATTTTGCCCATCTGGACAGTGTTTTGACTTGCTTTTTGTTGTTATCTTTCGCTCCGATTTTCTCTTTCTTTCGATTGCCCAGTTTTTCTCATTGTTTCAGTGATAACAAGGCAGTATTTTGTGATGAGTAATGCTCTGGCTTTAGTCCACTTGATCAATACAGGCTGACATTCACAAACAATGGAAAGCACTGTGGTCATTAAAACCATATGGATTATGTTTAAGGCACATAGACGGCAAGTGAGAATGGATGGGAGGGAAGGAAGGTGGAGAAGGGAAATATTTCCACAGTCCACAATTCTTCACCAAGGAGATGAATGTTTGGCCTGAAAAACAAATGTCATGTTCTTTTTTTTTTACATTTAGTGTCAATCTGTTTGTTGCAGAATTAAAGCCAGACATTTAAGAATGAGCACATACAGTATGACTTATATTTATTGCTGTCATATACTCCCTTCAGTGATATAGAGCATTACCATTTAGAGCCACATGAACAATTGTTTTTAATTTATATATACAGTGGGTACGGAAATATCAGACCCCCTTAAATTTTCCCTTTTTGTTATTTTGCAGTCTTTTGCTAAAATCATTCAAGTTCCTTTTCTTCCTCAATGTACACAGCAGTACTCCATATTGACAGAAAAACACAGAAGTTTTTCACACCTGGATTTGGGGATCCTCTGCCATTCATCCTTGCAGATTCTCTCCAGTTTTGTCAGGTTGGATGGTTAATGTTTATGGACAGCCATTTTAGGTCACTCCAGACATGCTCAATTGGGTTTAAGTCAGGGCTCTGGCCGGGCCAGTCAAGAACAGGCACAGAGTTGCTGTGAAGCCAACCTGAGTTAAATATATGAGTGTCACAACAAAGGGTCTAAATACTTAGGACCATGTGATATTAATAATCTGCAAAAATGTCAACAATTCTGTGTTTTTCTGTCAGTGTGCGGTGCTGTGTGTACATTAATGAGGAAAAATTTAATTTCTTGAATGATTCTAGCAAAATGGCTGCAATTTAACAAAGAGTGAAAAATTTAAGGGGGTGTGAATACTTTCCGTACCCATTGTATATGTCCTACAGTATGCATTACCCTTTTAGTGCAGACACTAGTCCTGCTATGTCTTGTGTGTTGTGCTCGACTCGAGTTTTCTCAGGTGGAGCACTGCTCTTTTGTCATTGTGTGTCTCTGTATGAGTGCCATCGTGACGTGCTTGGGCAATGCAAGTTCCCGCTTGATGTGGGCGCGTGAGGTCTGGGCGTGTTTGCAATGCGCGCTCTCATCCTGGGGTCTGTTCTTCGTATGTGGATTACTCAATTAGCTGGATTTGAATATTGACGATTTGACAGGATCCAGGATCATTTAGTTCTTCAAAACTCATCTGAAACTTGTTGTCATAACAACAGTTCTGATAGATCAAACCTGCTAGGGAGCAGGCTCATTTCATATAAACAGGATTAGATCAGGTCAGTTCAAGCTAAGATAATACTGAAAGTATGTACTGAACTCTGATATTTACTACTTACAGTAGATGTATACACTTGGGAAAATAGTAAATATATATTTTTAACTTTATATATATATTATGTTTTATATATTTATTATTTATATATATATATGTTTATGTTAATGATATATATTAATAAAACTTATGCAATCTGCACTCCGAAATAAAAGTAAAAGACAGCCACCTGAGAGAGAAAATTTATTGATATTAACTTTTTTAGATACAAACGCATACATTTTTCACAATTTTCGCCTTTTTTTAAATTAAGGATAATAATTTATGCAGTCATTTATGTGACTGCTAATATGCCGGTAATTTGATGCTTCAAAAAAGTTGCAGACACCTTTACCGATATCAAAGTGCTTTTTTGATGCAAAATTAATTTATACAGTTATTCCTTATGTCGATTAAAAATAACTTGAGTAGGCCTAGGCTACTATAATAAAGAAAATCTTCTCTAAATGTAGAACTGAATAACGTATATTGATATGCATTGAATTACATGATGAATAGTCTTGACACATGAGATTGTAAAGCCTGCAGCCCGAACAAATGTGGAAAGTTATCGTGTATCATATTTAAAAAACCTTTAACTGCTAATTTGATGTAATTTTGCTCGCATGGATAATTGAATGTTAATCAGATGATGTCATTACGCCGCTGTGCCGTCAGCCAATCGTTGCATTGCTGATCAGGCTTTCGAGGATCGATAGATCTGTCCCTCACAACACATGCAGTGATCTCAGATCAGTTCATCCAGTCATTTTAATCTGATTTGCAAACTTGTTTGAAGAACCAAATTAGCCAGAGATCAGTTATCAAGATTAAAAGATCCAGGATCTGCCAAATCATCTTAGATCATTTAAGCGAGGTACGAAGAACAGACCCCTGGTGCTAGTGTTCCTCTGTCTGCAGCGTGATGTTTCATTCCCAGCATCTCAGTCTAGTGGGTTTCGGTTTTAGTTGGTGCTGGGATGAGACATGCACGCTGTGTGTGTGAGTGCACGGTGAGTGTTTTTATTCATTGTGTATTTGTATCTCGCGTTCAGTCCTCTGTTGGTGTTGTGTTTAGCACGTGGTGCATGTTTACATGCACTGCATGCTTTAGTGTTGTCATATAAGCACGCGATTAATGAGTTCTGTCATTGGCTGCGTGTTCTAATCTTGTTTTATGTGAGTACATAGCTTGTGTTGTTTGTGTGTCATGTGCTCCTCCATCCATTGTCTAGTCCCACCCTCATTGTTAACCCATTATTAGTTTCAAGAGTTCACACTTAGATATTGCTTGACAACTGTTAGCAAGTTTGGCATGCTGTCCCGGGAGAGAACCCTGAGCTCGGAGATAGGTGAGCCCAGGGCTCCCGCCTGGTCCATAGAGCATATGAGGGGAGTACGAGATCAGGTGGTTCTCGAGAGCTCCCCAAATGCAGGAGACTCGGGACAGCAGCCGTGTATTCGAAGAAACTCCCCAAAAGGCTTGGAAGGCTATATCCGGCTGCTGGATATAGTGGTTTTACAGAAAGAAAGGTAAAGGGGGCTCCTGTGGGAGCAAAGGGTGATACAGACTCCTGCGGGAGCCCGAGCAGGGTTGGCGTGGGCTATGAATACTCCTGCGGGAGTAGAGACTCGGGGAGACCCCTGCGGGGTTAGAGCCATGGGATGGACAGGAATCTTGCTGGAGTAGTTAAAAATGGGGAAGGGGAAGTGAGGACTTCAGCTGGATAAGGGGGGTGAAGGGGGCTGGGGTGGGGCATGGACTCCAAAGGAGTGGATTGCTCAAGGAACACTCCTTGCGGAGATAAAGCTGGGAGGTGGCAGCGCTATATATAAATATATATATGTATATATGAAAAATATAGATATATAAATATATAATGGGGTAATCTAGTGCCTTGGGGGGGCGATTTTTTGGACTCCTGCGGGAGTCGAAGCTCCTGGACACTCCTGCGGGAGATAGAGCTGTATGTGCCATCTCCAGCTGGAGTCGGGAAGAGGAAGGGCAGGTGAAGGCCCCAGCTAAAGGGTGAATGGCAGTTGGGCGATGACCCCTGCGGGGGTCGATGCTCGGGACCACTCCTGCGGGAGTTAGAGCTTGAGGGTGACGGCACTATATATAAATGTATATTTATATGCGTGGGTGCATATATATATACATATATATAAATAAAATAAAATAAATGAAAGGTAAATGTGTAAAATAAAAGTATAAGAAAATAAAATAAGCTAGGGCCGGGGAGGGTCGGTGACGTGACTCGTGCTCGTGTCACAGCTCTGGGTTGGTTGAGCTATTTTGGCCAGCTCCAGTAGGAGTCGGGAGAGATGAGGGGGAGGTGAAGACTCCTGCTGGAGGGTGACGGGCAGAATTGGTGCTCTGGGGGTGTTCCTGTGGGAACAGAGCGTGGTGGTGGCTATATATAAATTAATATTTATATGCGTGGGTGCATATATATATGAATTTATATAAATAAAATCAAACAGAGAGCAAAAATAAAGCTATATTATATGTCATTGTTAAAATGACCTATAATATGTAAAAGCTAGGGTTGGGGGAGGGGCTGTGAGATGATTCCTGCGGGAACCGAAACTCGGGGTAACACTCCTGCAGGAGTCAGAGCCATGGGGGGGGCAGGGTCCTACAGAAGTCAGGGAAAGGTGGAGGGGTGGTGAAGACTTCTGTGGCAGCGGCCAGGGGGGGCGGGGGTGACAGGGGGGGCCTGGGCGGGAAAAACTCCTGCTGGAGTTGGGTGAGTGAATAGGGAGAGAAAGCTGAGTGCGACTCAGAGCCAGAAGGAAGAAAGCAGGGTTAGGTGGCTGGGTCGTGCCCACACCCTTGGGTGGCTGAGTAGCTCCTCCGCCCTCTGGGAGCCGGGATGGCTGTGTCTTGTCTTATCCCTGGATTAGGCTCGTGCCTTTGGCCGCTAGGTTTAAGGTGTCTGCTGGTGAGGGTCCTTTGGGCTTCCTTTAGATGACTGTGGCTGAGTCGAATGTAAGATTTGAAGGTATCGGAAGACCACCTTCCTATTGTTTGTATGTGTTGTTGAGATAGCCCTTTATGTGCAACTGTGGTGGCGGCTCCAAATCTGACTGGAGTATGAATCTGGTGGGAAGCCTGAATGGTGGAGGACTGCTTTAATGTGTTTTTGAAACCAAGGCGTGTCACTGGATGGTGTGTGAAAAAGGGGGGCTGGGGGACTTAAGCTTAGCATTTCCTATAGTGTATGTATGCTAGGAGTGTTTGGAATGGCTTGTGGGGAAGGGGATATTGAATATGTAGATGCATTGTCCTTTTCTGGATTGATCTGTTTATCATGATTGATAGTTTCCTCGTCAATCAAAGTTAGATCTGTGATGGTGGGGTGGATGTTCGGATCAAATTAGATGTTACTGTAATTTCACAACATCTGAGAAACTCGAGAAAAAAAAAAAAAAAAAAAAAACAAGAATAAACATTGCATCTAGAGTGTGGTCTGTATGCAAGGATAGGTATCCTTTCTGAGTGTGGAAAAGCGTTGGAGAGTATGTAGGGCGAGATGGGCAGTCTGATGTCTGGGAGGGTGGGAAGCCTTTAATAAGAAGGCCGGTTTGTGAATTAGCAATAGAATCATAGTTTGTGTGCATGCAAGTATGTGATGAATAGACTGATTGTTTGCGGGGGCAAACGGGAATGAAGTGTTATGTGGGGAATGAAATGTTTGGATGTGTTCTGTAGTGAGGAACTATTGAGATATTCTGGGGTTACTTCCTAAAATATATTTATAGGTGTTGATGCAAATCATGTATGTGGGAATGTCATCTTCAAAGGAGGGATGAGGTCAGGTGCGGCTCTGCTTCTGGTACCAGTTTCTAGAAACAAAAGCAAGAAAGAGAATCAGCAATTTCCTTATATAATTAGGAACATGTACAACAGTTATAAATTATTTATTTATTTATTTATTTATTTTTTTGCTGAAGTCCAAATGAAGAGTTGTATATGAATTTAAGCATGATAATGATAATGATAACGCCTTTTGTTAGTGCAGTGGACAGCGGCTTCATTGTAACGGTAAATGAGAATTTTGGAGGTGGACTATTAATTTCTCCGCGATATGGTCCGTTGGTAGCGCGTCGGCAGTCCTGATAACATCCCTCTAAGCCTACGGCGGGGGCGGCGTCTGTGTATTAAAGATATGTACTGAGGATGAAATTGGATCGTTTATAAATGAGTGGGCAGCAATTCCAGCGCTTAGGAAGGAAAGCATAAGCCGGTCGCACGCCTTAAGCGCTGTTCAGTGACGTGCTGCGTTGCGCCATGCATTTAGAATTCAAAACATATGTTCTATCAGGGTGCGCGTCGGGGGCTGTCCGCAGTGCTTAGTCACAATTCAGGACTCTATTTGTATTCTGCCGCGCCACTGGGCGCTATGTAAATAGTTTAGTTTAAATGACATATGAATTTGCGTGTCTGGTGTGCATTAGCCTTCCCCCTGTCATGTGCGCACCCCGTCGCCGCGCTGAGCGGTGCCTCCGGTGCGCGACGCCCTTCAGACCGAGTTGATATGGCCGAGATCGGATAGAGATATATTCTCATCTAATCCGGGGACTGATGCTGCGAGTTGGAGATGCGTGACAAAAAGGCGTCCCTGCAGGATAATGCGCGTGTGAGTTTTGATGTCCTAGATAGACAGTTTGTGCTTAGCGCGATCTTTTCTCTTCAAGAATATATAAGTGAACTAAATTTCAGTCGATTTATTTAGGTATGCATGTATGCAATTCTGCGAATCCAAATTGATGCTTAGGAATTTTATAGAAGTGCTTGAGCCGGAGGTTCTTCCACGATGGAAATGACAATATTAGAAAGACTTGTCACTAAGTTTTCTTATATCTTCAGATATATTATATCTTCAGAACTTATATCTCAGAGATACGTGTAAACGTCTAGTAGATGAACTACGTGCGAACGCCGTAGTTATTGGCGAGAATCCCGCAAATTGTTTCTGAAATGTGGTTACTTCTGCGTCCGAATGATAGACAGACTGCGAAGTAGAATTGTGATGCCTGATTAATGCCAGAAATCGGAGATACCAGAGATCAGGGTTTAATGGAATTACTTAAAAGGCGGGGGTGATGTCGACTGCGAAGCTTTGCAGCAGACTAGATTAATTAAATACCACGCCATAAACCAAGAAATCTCTTTAGGGCATCTTCGTTCGGCGTGATGAATAATGCTGAAAAAGGCGGAATTATGAGAAGATGAAAGATCCGTTATTAGCCGTTTTTAGAAACGTTCTAATGCCCATTTCAGTAGGCTAATGTGAATGTGCTTGACGAAGCAGCAAGAATGAGGGGATCGAACATGAATTTATTGTCGATCTCTTTTTCTATAATAGCTCTGTGATTTCTGGTTCAGCGTTGGTGGAGGGCTGGGAAGGGGGCGCCAAGATACCGGGCTTGGATCCGTTATACAGACCTGGAATGAGAAATTCAGAAAAATTAGGTCAGGGTGCAAACGTAAATCAATATAAAGATTAAAAATGTTGACAAGTAATTTGTTTTGTTTAGACTTGGCTGACGGCGTGCCTGTCGCCGCAGTAGTAGCAAGTGTGAGAGGAGGGAGAGCTGGGTTTAGAGTGGTAAGGATTGCTGGAAGAGGAGGGCTGGAGTTTGTACTGGATTGGGGAGCTGCAGGCTAGAAGAGTTGCGTTATTGTCCGGGAGATTCCGAGATTGCTTTAGGGCTTTCTCTGGTGGCCCGGGGTAGCGCAGTGTTTGTGGGCTGTAGTACGTAGTGTTTAGGGGGCGTAGCAGGAGCGTGTGGTTGTAATGTCCTAGGGGGGCGGAGTCAGTGAAGACGTGGATTCGTAAGGTCTTTTCGGGTTTATTGCAGCAGTATGGAATTTGTGGTTCTGGCGTCTAGGAGTTTGGAGGAGTTCTGTGACTGTCGTTTGTTGGATACGAGAGACGTATGATGATGCTGGAGAAGGCGGTTTGAAGTAGCGGGAGATAGAGGATTGAATAAAACATTGTGCTCTGGCTGGAGTAGCTAGGCCTTTGGCCTCTTACTGGAGCCTCAGTCTCGGGCAGACTTCCAGGCTGAGCTGGGTGTTGTTGAGATGGGGCTGATGTTTCAGGGAGCGCGGAGCTTTCTTTCTTGCTCGTTGCTGCGCTGTTGTGATCTCCGCCGCCTCCGTTGTTGTTTTCGTTGTAGTTGACGACGATATTATGATGATGATGATGATGATGATTGAAAATAGTAGGAGGTTGGTTAGTCCGTGAGTAGCTTTCGGAAGAGCTGGAGCGGACTTATCGTTAGTTTCTTCGGAAAACGAAGATAAGAGAGTAGTTCTAGCTAGGCTACTTATAGTGAGTTGGGGTTAATCTGATTGGCTAACTAGTGAATGTAGATGAGTGGCCAGCTGCAGTCAATCATATCACGTGCTCCTCTCGAAATTAGTTTGAAAACTTCACTTATTATGTTCACCTGTCTGTTTGTCAATTATTTCTCCCTTATATTCTCCTCATGTCTGCTGTCCTGTGCCAGTTCATAATCGTTTTCTGCCTTGTCCTGTCCTCTAGCCTTGATATCTGCCAGCCTGACCAGTCTAGTTTGTTTTGGTTTATTTGTTTTATTATTTTTTTCCCCCTCGGGTAGTTTATTTTGCTGTTTATTTTATTTTACCATTAATAAATACCCATTTTCGCTGCACCTACTGTAAGTCCTTGCTCTTTTTTTCCCCACTACAGAACGTGACAGAACTATGCCCTTTAAAAACAAATCATTGCAATTATTATTTACATCATACTCTAAGTGAACTCAAGATTTATAAAAATAGTTTGATCACAAGTGTTTAGTCTCTTCTTTATGATTTACCGTTGCATGAGAATAATATAAACGAATGATGTGCTGGAAAGCAAATTAGAAACAGTCTACTTTTAGAGGGAGATTGATTTATGCATTGATAAACATGTTTGCATTGCTCATGTGGTTCATGATAAGATGTATTACCGACAGCTGCAGTTTGTAAACGGAATTTAAAACACAATCTCTTCCTGACTGATTTCTTGTCATATTAGAATGATGTCTTATTTCTAAACAACATATTTCATCTGTGATCAGATTTTCCAAAGCTGTAGTCAGCCCGAGAGTAAATCAGTCCTGTTATATGTTTTTAAAGGGATGGATCACAAATAAAATAAATTCTGTTGACATTTACTCATCCCACACTCTTTTTTTTCTGTTTCATTTTGGTTGAACACAAACTATTCTAAAGACAGTTGGAAACCTTTAACCAATGACTGTCATAGTATTTATTTTTTCCTACTATAGAAGTCAATTGTTACAGGTTTGCAGCTTTCTTCAAATTATCTTCTTTGCATTGAACTAAAAAATAAACTCAAAGGCTTGAGACCACATGAAGGTGAGTAAATAGTGAGTAATTTTATTTTTATTTTTCATAACACATTTTTCATGTAAGGTACACTTATGCAATAATGTTTTTGGAGTTAAAAATGAATATTATTAGAACAACAGTCACAAAGTAGAGAGAAAATAGAGAAAGTACAGTAAGCAATGAAGAAGATAGATAACAAAGATTGTGAAATATAACAAATTTGACTGACGTGATCACTATGACAACTCAGTTTCCCGCAGATAATTGAATTATATAGAATATAATTAAAATAAAACGCACATCCACACAAGAATACACAATGAGTTTTTTTTAGTATTAATAAACAGATTGTAGAGAAGAAGAAATGTAGTGGAATGTAGCAATTGTTCTGTAGATGTATTTTTTAAGAACAGTGTGTACAATACAGGATGAGAATACAAAATACAAGAACTTGTCAATAGTAAACTGAATCAAAAATATCAGCATGCGTAACAACCAGTGTTGGGGGTAACGCATTACAAGTAACTCGAGTTATGTAGGAATATAAATTTTCTAAGTAACGAATAAAGTAATGCATTACTTTTAAAAAATAAGTAATAATATTTGAGTTACTTTTTAAAAAAATGTAACAAGTTATTTTTTAATTCAGTTAATTCACTTTGAAAAAATAAATTATTGAAATAAAATGAATCACATTGAATCCTGCACACAATGAGAGAAGGCAGGAACAGATAGAAAGGAAGATGGCAGAGCCTTACATTATGCAATGGAAATATTCTCATTATTTTGAAAACATGGAAGAAAAGGAAAAGAGGATTATCTGAATGAACAGTGATTTTACTTTTTTATTCAGACAAAAAGTACAAACCTAGCTAATGCATTGCTTTATACTTATAACATTATATAACACAATACTACATTTATTATTATTTTTTAAGGTATTTAAAGGTATTTTAATTATATTTTTGTTAAATGCGGAGCTCCTCTATTTAAGAAAAAGAAGACAATAAAAACTCTGCAAGTTCTGAAAGAGATCAAGTCTGAAAGAGATCAATGAAAAAGTAACTCAAAAGTAACGTAATGCATTACTTACCATAAGTAGTAACTAAGTAAAGTAACTGAACATTGTAATGCATTACTTTCTAAAGTAATTTTACCAGCTATTATAGTTACAATTTATGAAGTAACTTTGCCCAACACTGGTAACAACAAATGTATAGGAACAAAAGGAGATTCCAGCACTACTTGCACAAAAGCAGAACCGTTTATTCACAATTTTGCCAACACATTTTGGGCTTAAAAGAATTTCTTAGGTCATAAGAACACATTACACAAAGACATTGTTAAAATGTTTGAAAACATACATCTATATCATTCATTGATAAGATAGAAATTATATTTCTTAGCAAAAAAAAAACGTGGATCATTCCAGTGTGGTGAGCCCTGATAAAAAAGGGACTAAGCTGAAGGAAAGCGAACAAAAAAGGTTAACAGAGAATAAGAAATTTGTAACTATTTTAGTAAATTTGTGACTTCTTTGTAAATGAAAGTCAAAATAGTAAAAACATTAGTTAAAATGTCTTTGTTGTCACACATGCTGACATTTCAGATTATATTTACTACTTTGTTTTGCAAAGAAATATAATTAATAGTAATTTCATTCTAACCTAATAGATGAGGTTGAGTTCTCAGTTGAACGGCTGCAACTTTTTAATTCTCTCTCTCTCTCTCTCTCTCTCTCTCTCTCTCTCTCTCTCTCTCTCTCTCTCTCTCTCTCTCTCTCTCTCTCTCTCTCTCTCACTCTCTCTGGTTTAAACAAATGAATTGATTCTTTGGTGACACTTTATAATAACTACACACGGACCCATTTATTAAGCATTAGCAAATAGTTAATTCGTTAACTTGTAAGCATTAACTCGAGATTAATACACGTTAGTAAGCAGTTTATGAATACAGCTACAAACGCTGTATTCTTGACTTACAAGCACATGTATAATGTGCTTAATGATTGTGTTTCATACTTTGTTAATGGTTTTAGGATTCCTAATAATGCTAAGTAAATGATTAATAAACCATTCAAATTAACAATTGTAATAATAGTTACTTTGTATTTTAATAAATGCTTTATTAACTCAACTTCATCCAGTTTTGTGACCTAGTCTAAAGTGAAGACTTTTTATGTTTCGTAAGTCCATTATAAATTAAATGACTCATAGCGTGTAGTTATTATAAAGTCTTAACAATTCTTTTAAATCAGAACATAGAGTGCACCAAACATGCAGACCAAGACCTCTTAAGATGTACTTCAAACTCTAGTGTGGTTTAACTGAAATATAAACTCGACACAGACATCTAAACAACATTCGATGTCACAAAATGGAATCATATGAAGGACACACTGTTAAAGCATACTTGTTTCCTCATTACAGTTATGATGTTGTCCATTATATTTCACTACAGGCATCAGAAACACATTTTCTTGCAGCATCATTATTTTATGTGTGTGATGGAGATTTTTTTTCTTCTTTAGCATTTCTACAGTAGTGAAGTCGGTTGCCTTTCAGACACAGTCCTTTTCTGCCTTGCACAATGAAACACAACTGAGACAGTGAGATAGATGTTGATGGGTAAAGCCTTTTCTTCTGCGCGTCTCTATTGCCCTTTATAAATATTACACATCCTTTGCATTGTAAATTTCTAATGAAGACCACTATGTTCACTGTCATTTCAAATAGTAGGTTTTAACTCAGCCTGTCCACTGGCAGATCATGAATATTTGATTAGTATGCTAATTAATCTGCACAAAACTCGCTAGGGAGGCGGACCTGTCCAAGACTGACAAGTGATTCCTGGGATGTACTCAATATGTGGACGTAAGCGCTGTTTGTGTTCATATGGACATTCTTCTTAATGAACTTCTTAGTTACACATTAGGGTATCCTGAAGCAGTTTAGTGCCACAGGGTCTTTTTTATTTTTGTTTGTTTGGTTTTTGTTTTTCAACAGATTCATTTGGTAAAATTTTTGTAGTAATCATTCATTTTGTAGTAATTATTCATATTTTTGGCTTTTGATTTTGTCTTACCTGCTTTCTGGAACCGTTGTTTGCTGAACTTGAACCCTGTCGAACCCCTGGTCAACTCCTCTCTGAGTCTCAAGTATACTGACATACGTGGTGAGCCACTAGACAAACTAGTAACAGCAGGAAAGCCGTTCATAGGGAGATAAATGGACAGCTGTTAGCGTGAAAAGAAACGGCATCATACTGGCCCGTAGCATTCATTTTAAAGACGAAATGCAGCCATACATACTTCTGGCTAGATAATTCGCAATCCCCAGAAATGTATATAGGGTTACGTTTTCAGACTGATTGTATGTTGGTATTTTTTTTCACAAGTAAATTCCATTCAAGTTAATGCAAACATTAGAACAGAGGCAGGTTATCATACCTTAGTGTGAACTGTGTAAAATAAAAACTCCAGTTGTAGTGTCTGCACAATCGCACTGTACTCAGAGTTTAAGGGAATGTTCACCCTGGCCAATTTTTCTGAAAGTTTCAGTTTCAGTCACCTGATGTTTTTGTGTGGACAATTAGTGAAACAGCATAGAAAAAGTGCTATTTTGAAAATATGTTCATGTGGACTATGGTTGCACAGTTTACTGGTACTATGGCTGCAAAATACTGCTGGTGCTACTGTAGTTTGTACACGGTAGAATCGTCATTAATGGTCTATCTCCAATAATGTTGCATGTGGAAAAGTTACTAAAATGCTCACACGTTTGTGCAACATTAGTCTGGAGCCATTTAATGTTGCAAGTTTTCTGACATTTCAAGCACACCTCTGAATCAATTCATTTCTGTTCATCTCAACATGATTTAGTAGCTAAACAACAACTGCAACAATCTCTTAAAAATTACTTTGGATTGCTACCTGATAAGACAAAACAAAAGGAAAAAACAATAGATGAAAAACCCAAAGTAGCAAGAGGAAACATTGAAACAATTTTTGACCACTTCAAATAGCCTAGATTTGTTGGAAAAATGCTCTTTTTGTAACAAATTTCATTTGGTATAGTTTGTATCTTTATTTTAATGTATTTTTTGTTGGTCAGTTGTCTACAAAAATAAACAAAACGAATAAAAAAAATTAGGTGAAGTGACGTGCAAATAATACTTTTTTCAATAATAAGGGAATTATGAATTAAATTCAAGACCTATTATAACATGTAAAATATAGTGTTTCTGATCATTTTCTTTATAATTTGAGTTATGAATTACAGTATCGCAATACTACTTGGTATCATGATACTTCAACTGGTATACAGTAGTATCGTAAGATGATTTAATGGTATCGTGACAACTTTAGTGTGGACAGGTTCTCAGGTCCTTTTTTCTTTGTTTTTTGTGTTTAGAGTTTACGTCGGGAATGTGTGCGACACTATTGTAACTGGAGCTCAAACACAACAAACTCATTCAGAGTTGACTGGTGAAACTGGTTCACTGGTGAAAGCCTGCATTTTCTCACAACACATGCAAATGGTACAGAACAGAATATTTCAAGAGGACCCAAAAACGTAATGGACCTGGCTGGGATTTGCTTACTGTGCCATGACTTGCTCTGTGAAGTTGTAGGTGATCTTTAAAAGTTTTTTTTGTTTATTTTGACATCCTGATCACACAATTCCCTTGTCTTTTGTATTTTATTAGCCTCAACAACCATAACCGGGTCTATCACGTTTTAGGGTCTCCTTTAAACATTTCCGTTGTGTTATGTGCTATTTGCATAGACAGGTGCTTTCTTCATTTATTTGCGTTTGCAATACGTATTCTGTAAAACTGTTGAGGATATTTTCTTAATTTGCTGCTGTTTTTGTAATTGCATGTTTTCTTAAAATGCGACTCATAAACCATCAAAACCAACGTGTATGTGTGTGTGTTTGGGTGAATGGACAGTTGTGGTCTGTAAGTGGCGTTTCAGTGTCAGCACAGTGCCAAAGTGTGTGTGTGTGTGCATGCTTGGTTTGTAAGTGGTTATTATTCAAGCATTTATTTACAGACAGAACCCCACTGCTTCCATGAATATTTCATATTTGATGTACAGCACGATTCTATCTGATAAAAGCGACTGATTAAAAAGAAAGAAAATCAATAAAAGCCTGATGGGCGAGAGCGCTGGAACGATAGCGTGTTAAGCCACGGAAGACGATCCTCTCGTCTACTGCTGAGGAGTATGAAATCTCATCAGACAAGCTCACTTCTGTCAAGGTCAAACACACACTGGCTAGCAGCTCTAGTTTGCTCTCATTTTTTTTTTCTTCAACCATCTTTCTTTCTGTCTCTCTCTGTTGGCTGAAACTTTTATTTTGTTGTGTTGTAATTTGACAGGTTTGTGTTGTCTGACATTGTGATTTGTCAGCAAGCTCCTTTGTCTTCCTTTTGTGGGACAGCGGTATGATGGACAGCCATGTTCTGTCTTCTTTTTCCCTCGTGGATTTCGTAGATTTCATTTGAGCTGTTTTGTTCCCTTGGTGGTTACAGGAGTCAAGAAATAACTGCTGAGTTTTTTATAAATATCTATCTAACTAACTAACTAACTAACTAACTAACTAACTAACTAACTAACTAACTAACTAACTAACTAACTATCTAACTAACTAACAACTTACTTGCATAGTTGCACATGCAAACTCCAAACAGAAATTTCAACTGGCCCAGCCAGGACTCAAACAAGCGGCCTTATTGCTGTGTTAACCACTGAGCCACCGTGCCAAAAACATATTCAGTAACCTCTAAATAACTAATTGTCATTGACGCTCAGGATCTGTCAGATCGTACTGAGGTAGCCAAGTAATGTTAAGGATGTACAGCCGATCACCATTTTACACCAGTAACACTGACTATTGCAGAAAATCTACTTCTAACATGCCTTAAAACAAAAGACATCCAACATTTGCAGACAACCTTTCTGGGATCGTTCTATATATGGTTAAAAAAACCACTCAACATTATTCTTTTCAACGTGATTATTAGTATTTAGATCAGCTTGATCAGCCATTTTACCAAGCTCTTTCTCAGCATGTACTGTAATAAACAGCTCTACCTCATTCACTTCAATTATACTGATCGAAGAGTAACCAGAACTTTCTTACAAAGAAAAATCACCTTTCTTATCATATTTGCTTTTTCTCTGTTTTTTTTTTTTAAGTTACCAAACTTTGCATGCATGAAGGGCGTGTGGATAATTTCATTGTGGGTAATTTTGGGACAAATGAGATGGGTGGTTTCTTAGCAACTAGCAGTCAAATTTGCAGCATTCAAGTTGTCAGCACCACTGGCCACGCAGACTTTCAGAATAATGGCGTGTTTGTGAACGTTTTCCCTAAACTGTCATGATGAGATAGAATCAATTCAATTCATTCATCATCATGATTGGGTTTTCTCAAACATTTTAACTGAATAGTTGAAAAAAAAAAACTGTTTACAGATAGAGGACAAAATTATTGGTGTTTAAAAATTTAATTTGTATGGTAACATACAGTACATACTTAATATACATACAGTTCATGCTTAATATAACATTCTCTGGCAGGAAAAAAAATAAGTGACAGACATCAGTGCTCATGTATTGAGTGTGTTACAACCCTTTGGTTGTCGTTTCATCTATCATCTGTCACTCTGCTCTGCCTAGAAATAGTCTGATTGGCCACTTCAGACTGGTTGCTTGCTTCTGATTGGCCTACAGTATTTTAAAAGCTGTGACAACTTCCTTGGTGGCCTTGTTTGGTCACTCTGGCTTTGTGTTCTTTGAAATGTTTGTTTGTTGGGAAGTGCAGAGTTTTTGTATGTGTTTAAGTTTGTGGCTAGTGAGATTTGTGAGTACTGTTTGCTTTTTATTAATTTATTACAATTATATAGCGTTTTTCTGAACATTCAAAGCTCTTTAGACATTTTTGGGGGAATCTCCTCATCCACCACCAGTGTGCAGCATCCACCTGGATGACGCAATGGTAGACATATTGCGCCACACCAGGTGATTAGTGGAGAAGAGACAGAGTGACAAAGCCAATTATGATATGAGGATGGTTAGGAGTCTAGCCAAATTCGGCTAGGATGCCAGGGGTCAACCCCTACTCTTTTTCGAAGGACATCCTGAGATTTTTAATGTTCACAGAAAGTCAGGACCTCGGTTTAATGTCTCATCTGAAAGATGGCACTCACTCAGCAGTCTGGAGTCTCCATTAATATACTGGGGCGTTAGGACACACACAGCCCGCAGGTTGAGCACCCTCTGTTGGTCTCACTAAACCCACTTCCAACCTAGCTGTCCCATGTGGTCTCCCATCCAGGTACTGATCAGGCACAGCCCTGTGTAGCTTCAGTGGGCGACCATGTGAGAGTTGCTTTGTTTGCATTACTTATTATCTCCTGTCTTGTTTGACCTTTTTGCTTGTTTGACACTGAATTTGAATTGTCCCTCAAATGTAGTTGCTTGTTTTTGTAAATAGTTTGTAAATATTGTATATAATATTGGGACAGTAAGGAGTATGATGTCAGTTAATTGGTAAAACCTTTTGATCTCTGTTATTCTGTTAGATTAGTTAAAAGTATTTTCTTTTCTTGCATTTTGAATAGGTAAGTTAGAAGTTTAAAATAAAGGAATTTTTGTTTGTTATTTTGGCCTTCTTAGCTCCCAAACTCAAAACCCCAGTACATTTTGTTTTCATATTTTCTTTGTTTTGTCTTTAACACAGGTTCATGCTGATTACGTACCCCTATATTCATTGATGGAGAGTGCCAAATATGTCCCAGGAGCTGCGTTATTTTGCAGCTTTTGTTTTTGCAAATCTGCCAATACGCTTTTTGAGATGTTGATTTATGCCTGCTCTTCTCACATAAATCCACCAGAGGCTGCTGTCGACCGACTGAATGACTGAGAGTTTCTAAACGCTACTGAAAAAAAAAACAGCTTAAACCAGCCTAGGCTGGTTGGCTGGTTTTAGCTGGTTGACCAGGCTGGTTTCAGGGGGGTTTTGGCCATTCCCAGACTGGTTTCCAGCCATTTCAAGCCTGGAAATGGCCAAAACCCCTCCAAAACCAGGGTGTTTTGAAGGGGTTTTGGCCATTTCGTCGTTCCACTTACCTCTGCGTTTGACGCAGAGAGGAGTTGACCAAGATGACAACAACAGGGTTCGAGTCCGGGGAAGAACGGTTCCAGAAATCAGGTAAGACAAAAACAAATCCCAAAAATAAAATGAACAAGTGAATAACAGAGTGAGAATATGGTAAAATTCGAAAATGTGGTAAAAATCAGATGAGGGCTTTTCTTTTTCTGGACGGCTTTTGTAAATAGTTGGGCGGGTTTAGAGACGTAAGTGGGTGGGCGGGTCAATCGATAAAATTGGTTGGGTTTAGGGAAGGAGTAGGGTATGTCAGTCGATTGGTAGGTCGGCGAGTCAGTCTTTCAGTCAGTCAGACAGACAGTCAGTCGACTGCGGCCTCTGGTGGGTTTACGCGAGAACAGCAGATGCGAACGGCATTTGCGAAAGAAATTTGGTAATATGAAAAAGGAAAAATCGCACACAGCGGCCTCTCGTGGATTCACGAAAACAAAAACTGCAATAATACATACCTCCTGGGAAATATTTATATCTTCCGAAACGTCCATAGGACTATGTTTTCAGAATGAGCCTGGGTTGGATATATAGCAGCATACAGTTTGCTTGTTCAGCATTTTGTTATGCGAATTTGAGAAATAGATCAATTTCAATTATGAAAAATTTGTCCACACAATACCATCAAAATGTACTGGTATTGCTATACTTGTAAGGAAAATTTTCTAAAAATGCAAATTGGCAGCTTATTTTGCATATGAAAACAAGACAATATTTGGTGCCTGTCTAATGCTTTGGACTAGAAATGAGACAAAACTAAGTTAGAAAAGTATTTTTTGTAGTGCAGGATCTGGGCCTGATTTGATCCCCACATTTGATCCCCACAACATATGGAATCAACGTACACACACACACGCACACACACACGCACACATGCACCATTGAGATCAATGTGATATTTGTTGCTATTTGATTTGGTTTATTTTTAAAAGAATGCCTTTTGAATATTTTCAATGCAAGATATAGAATCCTTAATGGATTGTTTAGGACATGAAATCAACACTAACGCCATGACTTTTCTGCTAATGAAGGACGTTCTGCTGATTTTCCACTTTAATCAGGATGTTTGAGTGAAACCGAGTAAGGAGGAATGGTCTTGAATGACTGAGTACTTGTTTGTTTTTTTTCACCCTATCAGAAAGTGCTCTGATAATCAAGAAAAAAAGTCACAGCAGTTCATTAATCACAAAGACGAGAGAGGTAATTAATACCGGAAGAAATCAAATGTATCCTACTGATCTTATTCTGCATTGTGGAAGTGCGCTCGTTTTTGCTATTGTTTTAAAACTTCAGTCGCCTATGAGAGAAATGACAAGGAATAATAAACAGCCAACGGTCAATCTACTTGCTATGACAGTACATAAAAAGTAGAGGTAACATTTTAGTTGAAATCACAATTCATGCTATTAACAAACCATTAACTTAGATTTTAGCTCAATAAACTGCTTATTAATTGTTAGTAAGGTACAGTAGTAGTTGGGTTTAGGTATTGCGTAGGGTTAGGGGTGTAAAATAAAACCATATTTTATAACTACTAAGCAACAGTTAACACTGCAGCAAAAGGAATGTAACAAGCCAGTAGTTAATAACATGAGTTGAGACTTAAACTAAAGTGTTACCAAAGTAGAATAATGTAATGGGAAAATATCAGTTTGCAACATCAAGCAGCTTAATAGCTAATGAAAGTGAATGAGACCGGAAGTCTCAAGCCACTCATACATAAAGAATAAATTCAATAGAAGTATTTTAATGTCCAAAAAGTACATTTAAAAAGGCATAAACGTGTGAATACAGGCTTAAATTCACACAATGCTACATGCTAAACTCTCAGAGAGTCTCTAAAATCAAAAATCAATATGAAACAGGGTCTACACTACAGAAACATATGAAGAAAAAGTCTTTGAAAAGAAAGAGTGAAGAAAAGCCAAAGGCTTAAAAGACAATATTAAAAAGCATCAGAGCAAGAACATGTTCATAGAACTGTTTGGTTTTGGAGTCAAAATGCTTCTCTTGTTGATGTTTTCTGTTCTTTCAAAGAAACAGTTCACCCATAAATGTAACCCTACCATCATTTACTCACCCTCATCACGTTTTCCATATGAATTTATTTATTCAGAAAAACATACAATTCTACATACAGTCACTCTTTTGCACTCTTTACTCATTTCAAGAGTTCACACTTAGCTGATGATGGATTATAAAGCTTGTTTGGCATACTGTCACAGAAGAGAGCCCTGAGGGGAGAGAGAGCGTGAGGGGAGTTTGAGCTCAGGTAGATCTCGAGAACTCCCCTGCTGTAGTAGCTAGTGAACAGATAGTGATTGCTCTTAAGAGATAATTACTTACTAGGAGCATGTCTATGGTGCCGATTTGGATTAGTCCATTTGTAAGAAATTAGGAAGGTAATGCTGACTCGCAGGGGGAGTGTCACAATGGAGTGTCAGTCAAAACACTTGAAACAAGATCCATTTTGTTGGATTGTATTCACCAATGCCAGTACATAACTCTTCACAAGGTATCAGGCTAGTTTCTAATTGTAAATGCATAAAGACAGACCAAACAAATAAATCAATAAACTGCATAAACAATACTCCATAAATAAAAAACTGCATATAGATAAAAAACTGCATATACAAACAATACTTCATTAAAAAAAAACAGTACAAGAAAACATAACTCACTGTTACTTACTCATTGTCTTATGGATGAATTTATACGAGCAACCAAACTCAATTCAAGTGATCATTTTTGGAAAACACAAATTTCTCATGTATTAAACAAACATTTGCAAGCATTTTCAACCCCTGTCAATTTAAACTTCTAATATATTCCTTTTTTCAGCTTACAGACAAAAATGTGTACAGAAAATACGAGTAAGGCTGCATTTACACTGCATGGTTCAAGTGACTCAACTCAGATTTTGTCACAGATCGGATATGGCTCATGTACGTGTACGCAGGAAAAAGAACACCAGAATTCTGATTTTCTCAAATCAGATTCAGGCCTTGTTCATATGTAAAAATTTATCCGATAAGAATAGGATCTGTGACCTCGTGTCTGCATTGTAAGCAGGTAGATCTGATTTTCACCAGTCAATGCGAGTCGGGCATCATTAAAAATCAAATTGAATGATATAAACTCTGACGCTTTCATTTCAGAACAGACTTCAGCAAAATCCCAAACCTTAAATCTCATACACGAGGAGTAAAAAAGTTTTTAGATTGTCATGTAACACAAGTATTTAAGCATGTTAACGAGAGAGAGAGAGAGAGAGAGAGAGAGAAAGAAAGAGAGAGAATGCAACATCCGTCACGTAACCAATAAAAACTATTATAAAGCTGTGGTGTATGTCACGTGCAAAAATCATGCCACAGACATTACATTAAGATGCCTACTAGTTTAAAAATGCCTAGTTAAATAGTAGATGGCAAAATTAGAATAAAAAAAAAATGAAACCCTCTGAACACATTAAAAACAGGAATGGAGAAAACAGCTCTCTTTTATTATCAGCTGTCAGTCAGCACCCGTTCTTTTTTTTTCATGGTCATTGCGCCTTTGCTGTATGCTGTGCAAAAACAGAATGATCAGATACAAGTCACTTTTAAAAGATGATGTAAGCCGGTCACGTGAAAAAAAGATCATGCTCATGTTTTGTAGGTTGTAGTCATGCCTGTATTTGTTGCTTTTAGCGTAGAATAAATGTATTACAGTTCTTCTCAGTCACTTTGGCACATTTCTCAGATCAGAATTGAAATTGCAAACAGTAGGCATAAGTGCATTTCTCAAAACAACGCGTATAAAAAGCAAAACACCATGGATTACCTTAATTCATCTCTCAAAACTAAATTTCTGTATCAATGAACATGTCAATGGCGTCAGAATGACAAGTCCTGCTGTTGTTGTGTATGGATAAGACTCAAATTACTTAGTAGCCATGTTGTCAATAACTGTACTCTGGAGGGTTGTTCTGGTGTTAACTATGGCAATGTTTTTTGGCTCTTTGTACTGTAATTTGTTGACAGATCGTGTCATTGTGATACAGAAAGGAAAAGACAGCACTGCATAGCACAAAGAAAAAATTAAAGTAGAAATGTGAACATAACCTTCTTTTAGACCTTCATATGAAAAAGTCAAGATTCACCTGGGAGAAATGTACCAACTGTTGACAGATTTAGAAAAAATGTCTTCTGGAAATGTATAGAAAAATTCATTATGACATAATATTATGACAACTTGTTTAGCCATATTTCATGTAAAGGCTTATGCCATGAACAATCGATTAAATGTTGCTGGGGTGAGACTATTCAACAGTGACCAAAATAATACATTTTGATTAACATGACAAAAGCAATTGATGATGTAGGAAAGAGCAGATAAATGCACATAATCATTTGCATGGATGTACAAAAGCATTTGCAACTTGTTTATAATGAAAAACTGATGTGCACAAGTGACACAATGAGTTTTGAGAATTTCAAATCTGATCTAAAAGATGGACCAAAGTGACTGAGAAAAACTGTAAGAGAATTAATGTTTATTCATTAAATAAAATAATGCAAGTTAGTTTATATTAATGTATCAATAGGATGTGAGGTCTAAGTACCTACCTATCTCATTCACTATCCTTCAGCTTCATCCCTGATTTATCAGGGGTTGCCACAGCAAAATGAACCGCCAATTATTCCAGTATATGTTTTACACAGCGGATACCCTTCCAGCTGCAACCCAGTTCTGGGAAACACCCATCCACACTCACATTCACACACACACACTTATACACTACTGCCAATTTAGCCTCATGCCTTTGGACTGTGGTTGAAACGGGTACTTTTTACTTTTTTACTTAAGTAAACGTGAGTATCTGTACTTCTACTTAAGTAAAGGATGTGTGTACTTTTGCCATCTCTGGTCAGTCAGTCAGTCGACAGCGGACTCTGTTGCATTTATGCGAGAACAGCATTCGTGAATGGCACTTGCGACAGAAATTGAGATCTGAAAAAGGGTACACAGCGGCCTCTGGTGGATTCGTGAAAACAAAAACTGCAAAAAAAAAAAACAAAGCTCCTGGGATGTATTTCACACTCTCCAGAAATGTATATGGGGGTACGTATCAATAATGAGCCTAGGTTGCATATAGTTCTTCAAACATGGGTTTTTCAGGAGGACAACACTATAAAAAAGGGGTATGAGAATTTTCTCTGAATACACCAGCTACATCAGCAACATGCCTTAAAACCAAGCAATGACATCCACAAAGTATCAAAAAAATAGACAACAAGGATTTTTACTACGAGCAAGCATCTGATTTATTACATTCGTTACAGATGTGCTACGGTCATGATCTTCAAAGAAACATTTTGAAAGAAAAACAATGCTAAATTTCTCTAACAATAGTCCCTCAATATCCACTGTAAAATCATAACATTAAAAAACATTTAAAATGATAACCTTACCAGCTGTCTTGACAGTAGACCAATCTGTCAGAAAAGTCAGGTGGCCGTGAAAAAGCTTTTTACAGCACGTCTGGTATGTTGTTTTCTTCTGGTTACATCCATGAAAATGTGCACTGTAAATAAAAGTATAGTTTCAAGCATCTTGAAACACTCAAAGGCTCGTATTCACAAGACGCACAGCCCTGCCTGTTGTCGACATTAGTAGAGAGCAGTGCACTGCGCTTTTTATTTTACTAGACAACCACTGTACCAACTGTCTTTGTGCTGAAGCGCATGACATCAAAAAACGAAAGTCTTTCACTTTATTCAAATGGAAGATTAACAGTAATGCTCAGTCACCACATTATACTCAAGTTCTATATTAATTAATTGAAAATGATGACACACGAAGCTCGCAACATACCCTAGTGACAACATGATGATGTGTGCGGGTGTAGTAGTGGTGCCCCATTTCTTAAGGGGATATTTCTATCATAGTAGGCATTGGTGGAGGGGTCGGGGTATTGACCTTATTCTTCAATGCGGAAGTGCGCTCGGTTTTGTGATTGTTTTAGAACTTCCGATTCAGCTGCCTATGGGAGAAATCACTAGGAATAATAAACGGCAGAAAACAGTCAAACTACTTGCTCTACAAACAAGTGCTTGCATGACTATACAGACAGAGTAGAATAATATAGAAGAAATAATGTAGAAGAAAATGTCAGTTTGCAACACCAAGCAGCAAAACAAGCTGTTGACAAGCTCAAGTGAAAGAGACCGGAAGTCTCGAGCCAAAATGATTCAAATGGCTGCGCCCACTCGTACATGGAGAATAAGATGAATACAATATGATTGGAATTGTGCCATAGTATGGATAAATATTGTTTTTCTGAAACTCAATAAAAAAAGCAGTCTGGATGAGGAGTCTTTTCATTCTAAAACACCATTTTAAAATGTACTCGTGTAACACCGTGTCCTAACTACATGCAATGCGACAAGATTCCAGCAACAAGCAATTTGGCTGTCTGCACTAGACACGACAAGAAAAACGTAAATATTCAAGCCATTCTGAAATGGTAAGGTTTATAATCAAATCAATACTAAATAATCTGCCAGTGGGGTAAGCAAAATAATATTATTTTAAAGTGAAAGCAAAATTATTTTGCAGATGGCAGTTGGCAAATTATTTTACTTGTTTTAAAGAAAAACTCATTTAATTTGACTTATTATTTCTGAAAACAAGGCAATATTTTTTTGCTCTGGTAGAAAAAGCTCATTGATTTGAGAATGTTTAGATATTTGGACTAAAGGGTGTGGAATTAGCATGGACGGAGGGGACATGTCCCCACCAATATCTACAGATTATTAAAATGTCCCCACCAATAATTTAATCGCCTCCAAAATAAAATAATGGGTAACACTTTATAAAAACTACACACTATGAATCATTTATTAAGCATTATCATCTAGCAAATTCATTATTTGTTAAGCATTAACTCTACATTAATAGATGTAGTTAATTTTGAACTTATAAGCACATCTATATAGTGCTTTATACTTGTGTTCTCATACGTTGTTAATGATTTATTTTTCATGACTAAATTAAGTATCGCATTATTTAGAAATCATTTGTATTTAAGAGTAGTTGGTGGTTTTTAAAATCATTCAGAATGAGCTTGTAAGTTATTAACAATAAATTATTGAAATCAACGTTTATATATCTTATTATTCAGACGTATGGTAATAGTTCAATTGTAGGTTAAATGCTTTATTAACTCAACTTCATGCAGTTTTGTGACCTAATCTAAAGTGAGGACTATTCATGCTTTATAATTCCCTTATAAATGACAATTAAAAGCTCAGTATTAAATGAACAATAATCTTTGCAATCCTATCTAAACAATTAAATTACTCTATAATTGTTGTAAAAGTTGGATAAAACAAAAACAAAATAATAATTATACAATATAATATTATGCTACATTTCAATGTTATTTAGTGAAGTTTTAAAAAAATATATTTTTCAGTTGATACAGTTTCATTTGTGTATCTTCAAATAAATAGAAATGAATTAAGTCATTTATTTTCTTTTCTTTTTTTGTTTGTTAAGAATATAACTGAGCCTTTAATTGTAATTTATAAGAGATTCATTAAGCATGAACAATCCTCACTTTAGATTAGGTCACAAAACTGAATGAAGTTGACTTGATAAAGCATTTATTAACATATAAATTAACTATTACTATACGCCTGAATAATAAGATATATAAACGTTGATTTCAATAGTTTATTAATCATTTACTAACTCATTTTGAATGATATTACAAACCACCAACTGCTCTTAAATACAACTGGTTTGTAAATAATGCAATACTGAATTTAGTCATGAAAAATAAATCATTAACAAATTATACAAACATAATAATTAAGCACATTATACATGTGTTTATAAATTAAGATTAGAGCGTTATTAACTGCAGTTATAAACTGCTTACTAACGTTTATCAATGCAGAGTTAATGCCTAAAAAATGAATTCACTATTTGCTAATGCTTAATAAATGATTCATAGTGTGTAGTTATTATAAAGTGTTACCGAATAATGTTTTGTGGAAATTTTCCAGTCAGGCTACTGTGCAAGACTTAGTGAGACATAAGCAGCTACAATTAAAAGAAAAGTGTCAGTCAATTAAAGTCAAGTTCGCTACAAGTCCACCATAATAATAACCATAGATGTGCAGTTAATCAAATATTTGTCTCGATTTTGGTCTGCACGATGATTATAAAAGCACAACAATCGAGATAAATGTCTTCCCCTTTCCAGAAGTCTGCATTCGTTCCTTTTCAAAGTAAAATCAGGTAAATGTACTTATGCCCCATAAGGCATGCTTGATTTAATGTTGTTTTTATTTAAAAAAATTTATTTTATTATCAAATATTTATTAAAGTTTTGTTTTAAAGTGCGAAATAGAACATGTGCTGTTGTGTTTGCATGCTCAGAGAAGGAAAAGAGCATAGATATGTAAAGTCATCTTTTTGCTTAAAATGCATAAATGGCAATATTATGCTTGCAAAAATGTGTTCAGATGCGGTGATAATAAAAATACCTTAAGTAAAAATAAGCCCTCGGTAAACGGAAGTCTTTATTAAAATACCTTTTTGTCAGACATTTCTTGAACTTTACATTTTAAATGTGGTTACATTTTAATTTTACAAGTGGGGGGTGGGGGTGGTTTGCTGTCAAATTAGGTCTCTACCAATATCAAAAGCAAATCTACGCAAATCTAAATATATATTTTTGCAGTGTCATTGTAAGCATTCATTGTTACTGTATGGGGCTTAAAAATGGCTTGTACTTCTGATTTTATCCTTTTATGGTTCAAAGAATGTCATTTGGGCTAGAAACAACATGAGAATGAGTGCATTGTTCCTTGAAAAAAACAGTCAATGACATCTAAAAACAGGTAATTAAGAGGCAGATGAATTTTGAGGTAGTTTTGAATTTTATCTGACATAACTTCCAAAATTACATTGATAAGATAAGAATGGATTGTGGAATTTGCCTTTTTTAAAGTTAAACAACTCTACACTGCCGTAAAATCTTCTTTTCTTTTTCTTTCTTATTTATAGTCAAGTACAAAGAACGAGGCACCAGCATCTTGACACCACTCTTCTCTAACACTGCCGCATATAAACAGAACTTAGTTAAAAAAAAAAAAGAGGTTCTTTTGTTGAAGACTCTCGAAGAGACTGCAGTGCAAGTGTAGCAGATGCGTTGATGTAAGTGCTGTAATTTAGACTAGTAAGAAGTTTCTTTTTGTCAATATAATTATATGATTGGTATTTTTAGTTGTTTGACTGTATATCTTATAGTTTAAAACCAATTTAAAACAGGCAAATTGATGTTAACTGGTGCATGTTACTGCAGTTTGAATTGCTTATTTTCTTCATTATATTTTCATTATATATATTTATATATATATATATATATATATATATATATATATATATATATATATATATATATATATATATATATTCAATATAGGCTCATTCTGAAAACATAGCCCTATATACATTTCTGGAGATTGCGAATTATGTAGGCAGAGGTATGTATGGCTGCATTTCATCTTTAAAACTAAGAATACAGGGCAGTATGATTGCAATTCTTTTCACGCTAGCAGCTGACCGCCTACCTCCCTGTGGACGGCTTTTCTGCTGTTACCGGTTTGTGAAGTGGCTCGTCTCGTACATTGGCAAACATGACGTGGAACAGAGTTGACCGCGATGAAGGGGTTCGAGTCTGGAGAAGAATGGTTCCAGAAAGTGTGTATGACAACAACAAAAGCCAAAAAATAAAATAAACAAGTAAATAACAGCGGGAGAATTTGGCAAAATCTGAAAACGTGGTAAAAATCAGGTTGCCACAAGAGCTTTTCTTTTTCTGGATTGCTTTTGAAAACCTTCAGCAATGAAATTTAAACAACACTGACCTGAGCTAAACTGATATTCAACTCTGAAATCTGGACCTTACTAGAACTTCTATGCTAAGCTGCTTTGCCACAATCTACATTGTAAAAGTGCTATATAATAATATTAATAATAATAATAATAATACATATATATAAATATATATATATCTTTTTTTTTTTCAGAACCTTTCTGACCATATGCCACAAAGAATTAAGGCAGTTTTGAAGGGAAAAGGGCGGCCAACCCTCTACCAGTAAGGTGTAGCCAATAGAGTGTATTTTCATATAGTGCTATTTACTTTATATGAACATTTTCAATAAACATGGATGCTAAAATTAGGCCTTGTTAATGCTTTTATGATTTTCTATTTATTTAGAAAGGTTGTAATTTTTCGAACTATGCCTAGCCACATCATATGAAATTGAGATTTGTCTCAAATATGTAAAAAAGTAATAAAGCAGTGTTGACTGCTTAACAAGAGGTCTATTGAAAACAAATACACGTTTAACCATTTTAAATTATAAAAAAATACTAATTATATTCATTTTTGTCATGTGTGACAGTGAAAATAAAACTACCCATATATATTCAGTAGTCATGCTCAGGATTTTTTGGAACATAAACATGTGAACTCTGACAAACAAGAGGACAGTTTAACACATGTAAAATTATGTTAATGCACTTTGGAATGTTGCCTGAATTGTTTGCAAAAATATTACAAATGGAACAAAGCAAACGGTATTTAGGACATAAATGCCCTCAGTCTCATGTCGCCAGACATTCAGAATAAAAGCAAAAGGTCTGAACTCCACTGCAGAGCTTTAATTGGCCATGGACTTTCCCAAGGCTGAGGCTACTTATGACCATGGGTGTATTTCCTGAAAGCATTGCAAGCCAACCATGGTCCCAAGTTCCATTGTTACCAACATTTCTGTGTGCAATTATTCAGTGTTTCCTGAATTAAACCTCAGATATTTGTTACAGCAGCAATTTGGAGAACAGTGTGGAGCCAAACCTGCTGACTGAATGAACAACATGGTGTAAATTGTACCTTGCAGACCTTGCAGGTTGACCAGAGTGTTCCTCTGGTGAGCAGCATGACTAGAGTTCTTCCCCTATAGGACTACCAATACCCAGAACTGGTTCATACTGGTATTTTAGTTAAGAATAAAGCAACATATGCTTGAAATCAATGTAGATTGCTAATGCCGTGTTCAAATCCTCCTGGGACGTTCGTACTTATGAATTGACACATTCTTAATATAACGCCAGATGCGTTCAAATCACTTCCATCGACAGAATATGGTGGTGCATCTTTTTAAATACTTTAAAATGAACAATGTTTAAATGAACAATAATCTTTGCAATCCTATCTAAACAATTAAATTACTGTATAATTATTGTAAAAGTTGGATAAAACAACAACAAAATAATTATTATACAATATATTATTATGCTACATTTCAATGTTATTTAGTGAAGTTTAAAAAAAGTATTTTTCACTTGATACAGTTTCATTTGTGTATCTTCAAATAAATAGAAATGAATTAAGTCATTTATTTTCTTTTTTTCTTGTTTAGACTATAACTGAGCCTTTAATTGTCATTATAATTATTTACATATAATTATTGTATAATTATAATAGAAGCGTTCAAATCACCTCCATTGTCAGAATATGGTGGTGCATCTTTTTAAATACTGTATATATTTTACAAGAAAATACAACAAGATTGGTTAACAAAAATGAAGAGCATCAGGTGTGTTTTGAGTTTTTAATATTTCGAAATTTGACATAATGATTTTCAACAACAGATATTGCATTCATTGATCCAGTGGGCCCACAAACTCTGGAACTCAAAGGGTTTAAAGATGAATTAACGTCACCATATATCGAAAGAATCATGCACCCATTGGCTAAATTCTCCATCAGTCAAACTAGAACGTAAGTTACTGGCTAAAAGTGGCTCACAGATTACGAATGCAGAACGTCAAAACACTCGACTGCTTTGTTTAGATTTTAAGATTTTTAGATTTTTAGACTTCATCTTGCTTTTTACATCAAATTCACCATTTCGTCACCTTAGAATTATAAGGTTCTATCTGACATTTTTGTAAAAATTGAGATATTCACATATTCTTATTAAATGACAACTTATTTACATTATGGGATGTTTTTTATATAAGTTTTTTACATTTTAAGACTATATTTAAAAAACTAATGGTACACACATACTGTTTGCTGTGGAATGCAAAAACTGAAGCTCAATATCTCAAAACCATTCAGAACGCAGATAGAACCTTATAATTCTAAGGTGTGGATTTTCACGCATAAGTAACATAAGTAACGCATAAGTAAACAATGTAAACAACAGGTCTCTGGAAGAATTCAATACTGTTGGTGGACTAAATGTGTTCGATGGAGTGTTCTGAGGACTCTTACCTATCAAAATAAACCATGATGTACAGCAATGAATGCGTGTGTGTCATGCTATTATGATGATACACCATATCTAATAAGCGTGTTCTGTACAACTTACACAAATTTAACAAATACATTCTTTATAAGCTTCCCATTGAAAAACAACTAGTTACAATCACTGCTTGATCTTGTTGCTAAAGTTGTAGCTTTAGACTGATATATAGTTTGTCACAATTACTCATGATCATTTTTAATGTAATCTATTCGTAAACACTGACATGTGCAAAAACAGCATCCTAGTGCGTCCACATCTTAACGCTGGCTTAGAGATTTTCACCCAAAACTTTGAATAAAAAAAAGAAACCTTCACAATGGTGAGTGGGCTTCAAACCACCTGTAGAAACACTCCTCTCTCTACTTACAACTATTCCTTTCCTCTCCGAGAGGGGGGTTTACTCTGACTTCGGGCCAATATTCCAAGCTTGGAGGTCACCTTCACTCTGTCCATCATATGTAAATGAGAATGTATGAATTACTCACCCATATGTTGTTACAATCCCCGGAGATCTTCGTTCATCTTTAGAACATAATTTAAGTTGTTTCAGATGAAATCCAAGAGCTCCTTCATCCTCCATAGAATGTCCCACGATGTTCATAAAAGGAACCAAAAACTACGCATTCAAAATATTGAATGCAAATGCTGTAGTTCAATTGTAATCATATGAAGATCTAAAAACAATTTATGAAACATCCTTGACCAGCTATGTCTTCCACATCAGATCAGGTTGTGTGTTTACTGCAGTCAATACAATGTTTGTGTGTTGCATTGCTTACCCTAATATGCTAACATCATATTTTCTGTGGTAAACTCTGATTACCTGATAAGAAAAAAGCAACAACTTTGGGAAACAAAGTCATTTTAATTCATCTATTTTTTCATACATACATGTTCTTGGAGTTTGCTTTATTACAGTAGAATCACTGAAGGTGCATGAAATGTTTTGGCAAAATGTTTGGTTCATCTCAGAATCATTGAGGTTGAAGGAGCTCTCAGATTTCATCTAAAATATCTTAATTTGTGTTCTGAAGATAAACGTCAATTGGTAAAGTTTGTTCCTCACCACTGTCGCCACTGGCTTGCTTGGTTTGGGAATTGTGGAGCTGCACGCTTCAGTGATTGACTTTCAGTGGTGAAAAATAAACCACACTGAACTGAACTAAACTGAACTTCAACTCTGAAAACTGGACTGACACAGTTTCAATTTACTACAACTTCTATGTTAAGCTGCTTTGACACAATCTTCATTGTAAAAGCGCTATAGAAATAAAGAGTAATTGAATTTAATTATTTAGATAAACAAAGGTTTTGGCAGATTGGAATGACATGAGGGTGAGTAATTAATAACAGATTTTTCATTTTGGGGGTGAACTATCCCTTTAAACTTTTGACTTTCCCACTCTTAGTAATGACTTGTGGTGGCGTACATGCAACAAAGTCATGGGTTGATTCCCTGAACTAATCACATGTCAACGTCGAAAGCAATTGATACAATGTAAGCCAAATGCTTATATGATATAAATGCATATTTATGCTGTTGTCTGAACATCCAAAGTTGACCATGTGAAGCTTAAGAGAAAAGGTGCATGACAGTTTGTTTGTTTTCTTTTTCTGTGAAGTGACTGTGCGAGTCCTCATGGGAAAACACACAGAAAGATTTTTCGGTCCAACTTTATATTAAGTGTCCTTAACTAATATGTACTTACACAGAAATTAAAAAATTGTTACGATGTACTTATTGTACAATTACATGTATTTACTGTGTACTTGTTCTTGAGGAAATACCTGTATGTAATTACATCTGTAATTAACTTCTGTAACTACATTTGTAAATACACTGTTGACCATCCTTTACACCTTAACCCACCCTTAAACCTAACCATACCACCAAACCTGTCCATAACCCTACCTCTATCCCAACTCAAGAGCACCGCAAGTGTTTTCAAATACATAATGAACACAGTAAGTACATTGTATTTATTTTTTGATGCAAATACATAGTAGTTAAGGACACTTAATATAAAGTGGGACCGATTTTTCCCTTGGGCAGGTGAAGGGGCTAGCAGAACAGTCACAGGATTAAAATAAAGTTTGCCCCAGCCAATCAGTAAAGGGCAGGTGGTGGAGTAGAGAGTATGAGTGTCTTATTAAGCTCTCTAGTCTCATACAGTATAAAGGCCTTGATTCATAAATCCTTTACACGTAAATAATTCACAGTGTTTTCACACATTTAACATGGTTCTTTTGGTTTGTTTGGGACATTCTACCAGAAACGTACATTTTTACTTTTCTGGTATGTGACAGGGCCTGACTTTAGCTTGTCGTCCTCAAAAATATCATACAAGAACTTGCATAAAATCATATAATACAACGAGAAAACGCATCCTTGATCACTGTCAGCTTCTTTTCCATCAAATGATGTCACTTCTGAGTCATAGCCTCAAACGTGTATTGCACACATTTTATGTTAAATCGAATGCAAATGTGACAGGACTGACTGAAACATGGGGACAATTGTAAAAAATAATTTGCATTGTATGTTTGTAGTATTTATTTGTAGAGTTTATTTAAAATTTCATATTTTTAATCAATTGATAACAACTTAAACTTGGTATTTCTGAGGTATTTTTTAAAATAAATAACAGTTTGTAGCATAACAAAACTATTAAAGCTGTAGGTTCAATTGGGCTGAGGACAATGACAGGGTTTGTACATTTGTAAAGTGTTTTTTAATAAAGAAAAAAAATCTGAGAACCAAATAAATGACAAATTCCTTTATAGAACAACAAAAATCAACCATCAGACTATTTTAGAAATTTTTGGGATGAAATAATTTTTATTCAATGAATTTATGGTTTTATTTCAGGGACAGATAATGTATGGTCAAGTAAAATGTTCCGTTCAATGCAGACCCAAACTCAAAGATTTATACATATATATATATATATATATATATATATATATATATATATATATATATATATATATATATATATATATATATATTTTTTTTTTTTTTTTTTATGTTTAAACAGAAAGCAGTTTTTGCTGTTGTATGTCAGAAGAGGGTCTTTAACAACCATGTTAGTGTGCCTAACAACAGGACATGGCGACAAGGTTAGTTTGAGCTTGGGTCGACCATGGCTCGTCATAATATGTATATAGTATTATAGTGTAATGTCTTGACTGTGTATTTTAAAATGGCACTTCCTTTGATTTTATTCTCCTGGCTTGTGCAAGCGCTGGTCACATTTCTCTGTAAACCAATAGCGCTCAGCTGTGCATCTACTGTAGCTCCACCTTTAGTACCCTGGAAAGTGGTACAGTATGGTATTTTGACAGTGGAAATAGACATAAAAGTGCACCGAACCATACCGTACCACTAAGTGGAAACGGGCCAAGAGGTGATTAAAGTCTGAATGAACTGGAAGCTGAAATCATTTTTTTATATATTGTGATGCTGTTCCTACAGAGAAGTAGAATATTAAATGAGACGTGGCTTATTTTTTCTACTGCGAGTTGATTGGATGCAGTAAAGTAGTAAAGAAAGAAAGTAGTAAAGAAAAGTAGTCATAACAAAAGACCAAAAAAAGGATTTTAGAACAGTTAGTACAAACTAACAGACACCTCTTCCTCGCCAATTTCTGTTTGTTGTCAAAACTGACAGTTGGAAGGGCGGGGTTAAGTGTGTTAACCATAGCCAATACCAGATTTTAATTTTAAATTCCAAGGGTAAACATTTTATGTCTTAATGAAATGCACAGATGAGTTGTTCACCACAAAGCTAACAATGTGAGCTAACAAAATCTTACAGTTAGTTAGGATTTCATTTGCGCTTTCAGTGTAATGGATGCCATCTAATTAGATACATGCAAACGAATCTCACTTACTTGAATAAAAAAAACAAGACTTGTTATCAGGGGAGTAAGGTTTGGTCTTTATAGTGGTCTTTGTAGTCATTGTTAGCATCACCAGCATTTGAGCTTAGAAACCCACTTGGACAGGTCAAGAGAAATAAAGGGATTACATTGATGCAGTGACCTGGACCTGGATGTGTGTGTGGTTTAGCTGGGGAGTTTAAAAAGGCCAGCAAGTAGCTTCAGTGTGAGTAAACCTCACTCCCCTGGCATCAAAAGATACATTAGGAAATTATTCTAGATGCCTTGTTAGTGTGCCTGCCTACCACATCAGAAACATCAGTTTGGCTTTTGCTTGAAGTGGGTTACTTATGGTGGAATGAAGAGCATTGCACTTTTATTGGAACCAGATGGACTTTTCAATTCGGTTAGAGATTCATTGTGAAATGTTCTCCTGTTCTCCAATTCTGATCATTACAACAAGACATTTTATGTAGCTGGATAGCTGATTCTAATTGGTTTGCACAATCCATTCTGAGAATGTCTTCAGAGCAAATGTTTTAATACAGAGGGATAATTCTTACAATGGAACAGCCTGGCTATATATTTTGTGGTGAGTGGACTCCCAATCTGATTTCTTTATGGTATCCCATTACAAAAATTAGGAGAGGTAAATTTTGTAATAATCAGTAGTGAGTTATACCAATACAATTTCACAGCAATTAGAAACCAGTATTGGGCAATAATGTGTTACTAGTAATGCGTTACTGTAATGGCCGAAAGTAACTAATCCTGAAAAGCATTACTTTTTTAATAAAGTAACTCCATTATCGTTTCAATATGCGTTTGTCCATTACTTGGCAAGTTAATTAATTTTGGCTGCAGTCTAGCCCACATCTTCCTGTTTAGAGCAATGATGCATTGTGGGATTGGTGGATGCCAAACAACCACTGAAAAGAAGACGTGTTGTGTATGACGTGCCAGACTGGACAAAGGTCAAGCGAAAGCAGAGACCGAATGTAGGCCAAGTGGTGCAGGCCAAGTGTGCTCTTGAGAGAGATCGAATGCGTGCAAGGTAGACTGAGTGTGCGCATGAGAGAGACCAATTGTAATGTGAAGTGGACACCAACAATGGAGTGCGGATCCAAATGCAGGATTTATTATGAGATTGGTCAGGCAAGCAATGGTCAATACAGAAACAAACAGATGTATGTGGGCAATCCAGAATTGTGGTCGATAAACAGGCAGAAGGTCAAAAGGCAGGCAGCATACAACATAAATAAACAAGCAAAACAAAGCAAAGCAAGGCACTGTACAAGACAAGGCAAAGGAAATGCGTTGTAAAGTTCACAATACAGATAAACAAGACTCAACAAAGAAGCAAGTGTGTGTGTTGTTTAAATAGTCCAATCAGTGCATGAGCAGCTTCAGTTGTGAGTTAGCAATCAGCTGAATCTGGAACAGGTGCATGTGTGTTTTGTAGTCCATGTAATGGCAGATTTGTAGTTCTAAATGGTCTACAGTTGAAGTCAGAATTATTAGCCCCCCTTTGATTTTTTTTTTTCTTTTTTAAATATTTTCCCAATGATGTTTAACAGGGCAGAAAATTTTCTCAGTATGTCTGATAATATTTCTTTCTTCTGGAGAAAGTCTTATTTATTTTATTTCGGCAACAATAAAAGCAGTTTTTTTTAAAAGCAATTTTTTATGAACCATTTTAAGGTCAAAATTATTAGCCCCTTTAAGCTTTTTTCCGACTGTCTACAGAGCAAACCATCGTTATACAAGAATGCCTAATTACCCTGCCTAGTTAACCTAATTAACCTAGTTAAGCCTTTAAATGTCACTTTAAGCTGTATAGAAGCGTCTTGAAAAATATCTAGTCAAATATTATTTACTGTCATCAAGGTAAAGATAAAAGAAATCCATTATTAGGAATGAGTTATTAAAACTATTATGTTTAGAAATGTGTTGAAAATGTGTTTGTACAATGCCATATGTACATTTTAGTACAATTTGCTCATGCCCCAATGAGAGAGTTAGGGGTGGGGTTTTGGGGCAACCATCCTTTAAGAAGTTGTATATTTTCAAATGAATGAAATCACATGAATTCATACGGTATCATGACTTTTTGAACTATTTATAAAATAGTTATGTTTCCTCATGAGATTGGGCTGGATATAATGCTGTTTACAATGTGATTGGTGGAATGTCTCTAAACAAGCTTCTTCAAGTCTGTGACCTTCAGTGAAGACAAATTTATTCTCCACTTTCAAGTTCGTTTTCTTTTTTTTCTCTCCTACAAAAGAACATCTGTCCGTGCCTTCTGCTTTCTTTCCTTCCCTCTCTTGCTCTAGATCTCATTATAGTGGTAACTGTCAGTATTAATAGTTGTTCTTAAAGAAGGATGTCACTGCTCTTAAAGCTCAGCAAGTGAGGGAGCGAAAGCGGGAGTACAGCAGGTGGTGTGAAAGAAGAGACAGAAAGAAACAACTGGATGAAAAGGAGGAAGGAACTTTTAGTAAGTTTTGTCAGAGATGATAATTTAGCCTTACATTTAACTGGAATTGCAAAAGTGAACAGTTCTTATTGTATGGACACCAGTGTTTAATAATCAATCAATCAATCCATCCATCCACCAACTCCTCTATCCATCCATCCATCTATCAATCCATCTACCAAACATCCATCCATACATCTATACACAACTCATCAATATAAACACAACTCATCCATCCATTCATTAATCCATCTACCAAACCATTCATCCATTCATTAACCCATTCAACCATCCATCTATCCATACACAACTCATGAATTCAAATACAACTCATCCATCCATATACCAAACCATCCATCCGTACATTCACAACTCTGCAATTCAGTCACAACTCATCCATCCATCTACCAAACCATCCATCCATACATACATACACAATTCATCAATTCAAACACAACTCATCCATCCATTCAGCTACCAAATCATCCATCCATACACAACTCAATCCATACACAACTCACCTACTCATCAATCCATTTACCAAACCATGCATCGATCTATCCATCCATACACAACTCATCTGCTCATCAATCCATTTACCAAACCATCCATCAATCCATCCATCCATACACAACTCATCAAGTCAAACACAACTCATCCATCCATCCATCTACCAAATCATCCATCCATACACAACTCATCAATTCAAACACAACTCATCGATCCATCCATCCATTTACCAAATCATCCCTCCATACACAACTCAATCCATACACAACTCATCCATTCATCAACCAAATCATCCATCCATACACAACTCATCAATTCAACCACAACTCATCGATCCATCCACCCATTTACCAAATCATCCACCCATACACAACTCATCAATTCAAAACACAACTTATCCATCCATCCATCCATCCATCAAATCATCCATCCATCAAATTATCCATCCATACACAACTCATCAAGTCAAACACAACTCATCCATCCATCCATCTACCAAATCATCCACCCATACACAACTTATCAATTCAAAACACAACTTATCCATCCATCCATCAAATCATCTATCCATTAAATTATCCGTCCATACACAACTCGACCCATACACAACTCATCCGTCCATCCATCTATACACAACTCATCCATTCAAACACAACCCAACCATTCATCAAATCATCCATCCATCAAATTATTCATCTATACACAACTCATCAATCCATACACAACTCATCCATTCATCGATCCATCTACCAAACCATTCATTCATCCATACACTACTAATCAATTCAAACAAAACTCATCCATCCATCCATCCATCCATCCATCAACACTTGTCTGAGGATATCTATCTAGTTATCACCTCACTTGTTTAGGTTCCGTATAGTCTTCAAGTGAATGCTATTTATACTGTAAGCTTATGCTATGAATCCTCATTTTACTGGTTGTTTTGAGTGTAATAGCTTCAATGTAAGGGCACGCTCTCGGGGTGAGGGTGCCAGTCTTTTGATTGTTATGGGCTATTTCTGTCTACACAGGGATTTATGGCATATCTCGCCTTATTGATCCATAAACATACTCGCACATAGATCTGTTTCTCTCCCCTTATCATCAGTCTTTCTCCTTGTTTACATTCAAGGAATAAGTCGATCAAAAATGAACATTGTCACTCTTCTTTATTCGCCTTCCTGTTTTTTTAAAATAGGGCTGCGTGATTTATCAAAATGAAATCAATAAGGTTGATATGGCTTACTGTGACTGTCAGATTGTTCAGGCTGTGATGTTATGAATGAAATATATAGGGACTAACAGTGCCAAAGTGTCATTCACATACAGTATATAGTCCATAATAAAGTGCTTAATCAAACCACAAAGTGCCAAGTTTAAAGGATTGGTCCACCCAAAAAAAAAGAAAATTATGTTATTAATTACTCACCCTTACGTCGTTTCAACCCTTAAGACAACTTATTAAGGAAAACACAAAGAGGTAATCCACAACATAGGGTTGCAACCAGGCAAGAATGAAATAAATTGACATAAATGGTGAGCATAAAAACAACAGAAGAGTTTATCCATTTAAAAAAAAACTGTTTGGTTTGGTAATCTTTACTTAAAATCTAACCATTTGCTTCTGCTCTGTAATGGCAATGCTTTTCTGATGGCAGTTTGACGACTTGGCAGAAATTCGCTTAACCACACCCCTCCAACTGTTAAGCCTGGTTCATACTCTACACGTTCACTAGTTCGCTTGAGTGCACACGGCGAATGTGATGGCATTGTGGTGTTTGCAGAGGTTCGCTTTGGGAGCATGCGGCACAATTTTGGCTAAATTTGGATAAATTTTTGATACTCGAGCGAACAGTTTGCGCGGCGCTGCATTTCATTTAAGTTGAATATTAATCACTTTGAATTGATTTTGTTTGAAACAGGTACAACTGTACCTGACATTTTATGATCGTTACAAAACTAAAACGAAGTCACAAATTATTTTGTAGATAACTGGAAAATAATATTTGAACCTCTCAGTTAACAATATACTGATGCCCTATTTTCATTCACTCATTCGTTCATTTTCTTTTTGGCTTACTCCCTTTATTAATCAGGGGTCGCCACAGCGGAATGAACTATCAACTTATCCAGAACATGTGGAGAACATGCAAACTCCACACAGAAATGCGAACTGGCCCAGCCGGGGCTCAAACCAGTAATCTTTTTACTGTGAGGCGATCGTGCTACCCACTGCACCACCGTAAACACCCATGCCCTATTTTCTAGGCTTTATTGGTGATAATAGTCAGGAATGTTGGACCATTATAGCCTTTTTAGCATATAGTAGAGGACACAAACTAGCCTGACCGTAATGTGTAAGTGGAGTGGTTTAAATCTAAAAAACGTCAGTATGTTTTAGTAAAGCCTGGTTTATACTACAGCGCATGCCTTACGCGTTGTGATGCATTTATATTTGTGTGCTCTGTATGTGTTTCTCTGCAATAATACTTTTGTAATGATCGCTGGCAGTAGGCTTTTATGTTCCTCTGTGTGGAGTTTCTTCGCTGGTGGGTTTTTTTTTTTTTTTTTGAATGCTACCTTAATGTAGAAATAGGTCAAACTCTCTAATTTTGAGGCAGGAACTGAGGGATGTGCAACAACTTTAATCTTAAGGTTAACACAAAGCAAAACTTTCCATCTGGATTACCTTCACGGGACTCCGCACTTGTAAACACTCGCTCCGACGGGTTAGCTCAGCTCTCTGTCCCACCCACTCTTGTCAGCCCTACCAAGGCAACCAATCACAGAGCTTATGCTATGCGTCATAGACTGATTTCACGCGGCCGCCATTTTTAAAAGCGAAATCGAGGCTGCGGTAAGAAGAAACCCGGAAGTATCGTTGGGAGTTACATTGGAACGTTGTGTAGCTTGCTGTATATCTTATCAGCGAAGAGAAAGTGACACAAATTTATCATTTCACCGCCTTCCGAGTGACCCGAAGGTCCGTTCTGAATGAATGGTGAAAATAAAAAGGGATATCAGAGCTCATTTTCAGCTAAGTTAAGGGAAATGGCACTAGTTAGCTAGCGTTTTCTTTCCCAAACACACGTTTTAGACGCCATTTATCAAACGCGAGTTAATGAACTTATTCTTTCACTATATTAGACTTGTCACGATACTGAATTAAAAGAAAAACCATCAATTTCCCGCTAACATTTAAGGCACTGTTGATGGCTTTCTTAAAACAGCGCTGATTTGCCATTGTGTTCACGTGATCAACAGAATAGCTTGTGATTGGCCGAGAAGGTCATCAGTTCACCCTCCGCTGTTTACCGAGTACAAACACAGACGAGCCGAGCGATCTGCTTGATGACTCGACCGGTCTTCATGGCTGCTTCGCGCTCGCGTCTCCGTGTATCTGTGTTTGCACTGGGTGAAGGGCAGTAAACTGAGCGCAAACACAAGATACAAGGAGACTGGAACGCGAAGCAGCCGTGAAGATCAGTCGAGTCATCTGCGCTCAGCGGCGCTTCAATGTTAACTCAGCGGGAAATAGATGGTTTTAAAACTTCAGTACCAGGACAACACTATTACAGACAACACGAGGGTGTGCTACAGTGTTTTATCGCTCACTGGGTAACATAGACTGAAGCAGGGAAGCGTCCCCACGGTGTTTACCTGCTGCCATGATCTGAAGCCTAGGAGGACACTTGAGCATATTACTCTTAAAGAGATTGTGATGTTGTTTGATGCTAAATTGCTTTTAATTTTCTAAATTAAACTTACTGAATGATATTAAAGTGATGTTTACACCAGTTCTGCATTTTGAAATCTCGGCAACAGCTGGAGGTGTGTACTCCACATCATGTTACTGTAATGTGTACAGTCCTTGTCCTATACTTCCGGGTTTCTTCCCACCGCAGCCTCGCTTTGGTTCTTTAAAATGGCGGCCGAGTAAAATAAGCGTATTGTGATGTGTAGTTCCTTTTTTTGAGGTGCGCGTCAGCCACAGTGAGGGTTATGCGTCCACGCGTATGCGCCGGGCATACCTGTGCGCTTGACGCAGAAGAAATCAGCCTTAAGTTTACTTTTTTGCTTTTATTCTTGCTATAATAAAAATATATAATTGTTGAGCAACCCATGTTCTTTTGTCATTAATATTCTAATAAATTTAAATATGTAAATCTGTCCGAGATATGAACACAAGCATCAAAGAATGCTTGTGTCTTGAATGGATAAATCCTTATAATCATTAAAATAATTTATAAAAGTAATAAAAATAATTTGTTTAAAAATCTTGAATGATATTAATGATATGACATAGTTCGGAAACTTCCTACGTCTCTGTTTATCCCTCGGATTTTACAGTCAGTCTATTTGACTGCCCCGTGTCATTTAAAAAGAATATCTCAATGGTGAACGCGTCAAGTATAAAGCCTCGCCCGTTTCGTGAGGTGTGTGAGCAATCAGCGGAGGTCCGCGGCACCAGGTGAAAGTATAAATCAGCCTTTAATATGCTTTGAGTGAAAAATGAGTGAAGGAGTGGAAAAAAAAACCCACCCTCAACTCAATATTCAATTTTAGTTGTAAACACATCATCATACTGAGATAAAACTTGAGCAAATCCTGGTTCACACAATTGGTTTTAGTGATGTTTTGTAAACAAATTTATTTATTATCTAATTCATCTAATTCATTATTGATAATCATTCTATTATCCAATCAGCTTAAGACCAAACCCCTATAGTCAATAAAGATGTCCTACCTCTGTTTCTCTGAACTTCAGCATCCCTCAATCACCCCAACTTTACAATTTTAAACCTGATACCTACATAAATCGGAAATGTATACATCACCATAAAGCTGAATAAATAAGCTTTTCATTGTTGTATGGTTTGTTAGGCTAGGGCAATATTTAGTTATCATTCTATCACTGTTTGGTGAATACAGTATGTTCATGTACTTTATAGCAATATCTCTCAAACCCTGATTATATCGGTATTAGTCAGTTAAAAATGATACAAGTGTTTAAGATTGATTACCGCAGTGTGTAAATGAAGCAAACAGGTTTCTATTGAATGAGAAGTGTGTGTTCTGTACGGTGTTAAAAGTGTGTTTTGTTATAGTGTTGTAAAATTTTGGATGACGTATTTCATTTTGCAAAAGAACTGATGTGTTCTGCTGTTTGTGTGTGTGGATATGTAAATTGTGTGTAGTGTTTTGACAAAATGAGCCTTAATTTCAAAATCGTGCTTAAGCAATCAGAAAAAACTGTAAGTAGATATTAAACCTCTTAAGGTCCAAGGTGTTTTTTACATGCATTTTTTATTTCTCTTTGCTATTTGGGCTTATTAGAACCTAATTAGAGTAAAAACCTACAGTAAGTATCATCGTTTGATACAATGTACTTTTAGAGAAAAATTATGTCCAAATACGTGGACTCGTGGTCTGAATTTACATAAAACACTTTTTTCCTGATTTTTTTTTTTATGCATATTTAACATAGAATTTTTTTTTTACTTGCTTTGACTATCAGAGAGTAAAAACATTTTTTCCCCCATTTTGGACAGTTAAAAATAGTGTTTGGGACATTTCATATGCTGCAAAACAGTTGCAGGATGACACTGTATGTCTGTAACAAAATATAAAACATTCAAAGTATTTTAAATAGCCACTTAAGAGCTAAAATGTGCTGTCCACGTATGTAGACACTCAAGCCCTAAGAGGTTAAAAAATATTCACAACATGGGTTTACAATATTTTTTTAAGGTAAGTTGTTGCAAACAATTTCTATGGGCTGCATTTAAACAAACAGATTCCATTTACTAATGTTCAATTTAATTTGTTTGTTTAAATCTGTTTAAAAGCCCATATAAATTGTTTGCAATATAGCTTGCAATTGTTTCAGCGTAGCTACTAGTCACATCAATGTTCTTGGCAACACACCCCATTGACAGCAGATTGTTTGATCGTTTTACACTCTTCAGTAAAGTGGTGTAAAAAAAGTCTTTCAGTTTGACCCGTCAATTATCACGGGTGACGAGTTGAAGTCTCAGTTTGCTCGTCTTTCTGATGGATCGGCCCAGTCCACCTCACAAAGGCAGGACTGTCGACCCTTGTCCTGTATCGATAACACATCGATGTCTGAACTGCGCTTCGCATTTCATGTTCTCCCCCTGTTTAACCTTGAGAAGGCCGGATCACAAGGCGAGAGTCGGCGAGAGCAAGAGACAGATGGAAGATAGAGCCCCGTGTGGCTGTTTGATCCAGTGTTGTTCCTCTTCCATTATTCAGCACACATCTCCGGGGGGGGATTTCAGACGAGGCATCGATAGCCTGGCGGTAAACAAACGCTAGAAATGACACGAGCGACCCGTCACGACCTTCGCTCAGTCGCGCTTTCTCTCTGCTTGTCAATTACTTACACCAATACGTTTAAGAGGAGCTGCAGCTGGCCCGAGCACGGCTGTTTGTTTTTTGTGATGAGGAGGGAGCCATGCACAGCCCAGTGGTGTTTGTAAAGCCTTAACTCGCTGTCATTGGCAGTTTGTTGTTTTAATTGAGCTCGTGTCAGGCGGGTCTGTGGCTTTTTTGGAACAACTGTAGCCAATACAAATAAGACTGTAAACAGAAAACAGGGATGAACCCAATGAAAATTGTGGGTCAAAACTGAATATTGTAGATGCACTTGGTCAAAAACTGAAACCAAAACTGCTTTGTAATAATTATTTGTTATTAGATGAATAGTATAATGTAATGGGGTATATGCACACAGACTTTTAATTTTCAGCCGGCCAGCTTAAACAGTTCCGGAGAAGTTAAGAGCTTAAGTTTTGATTTCTTTAAAAATGTGTGATCTTCACTACCTGAAGTTGGTCTCAGAGTGGATAAGAAACACTGCATTAACTTTATTGTTCCCTGTAATGTCTTCAAAATATGAAAATGTATTTTACCCCAGTATTTTCAATGCAGTTTCTGTACTAGCCTGCTGCTACTGATGGATACAAGATGGTCTTTCATCATGTTTTACGCTTGAACATCTACATCAGGGGTGTCCAAACTCAGTCCTGGAGGGTGTTCTGCATATTTTAGTTCCAACCCCAATTAAACACACCTGAACCAGCTAATCAAGCTCTTTCTACGTATCCTAGAAACTTCCAGGCAGGCGTGTTGTAGGAAGTTGGAGCTAAACTATCCAGGACACCAGCCTTCCAGGACCGAGATTGGACACCCCTGATGTACATAAACTGAATGTATTTTAATTATATCACAACATCAATGCTGTAAAAGGAACCTTATACAATTGTAATTACTCACATTAAACTTTCAAAGGAAGTTTATTGTTGGCTAAAAAACAATAGCTTTGCATATACCCTATTGCGTAAAAGACTTTACATTTTTCTTAATAACTTTAATTATACTAATTATAAACAGCACAAGATTAACAATAACACACATTTTATTAAATTGACAGATGTGATTGCAAAGTGAAGAGCGGGGGAGTGGGGCGACGATCGCAAAGTAAGGGAGGATGTTTGCCGATCGCAAAGTGGGCACCTCAGCCAATGAGGGCAAAGGGGCAGTGGCTCTAGCCACCGGGCCACCCCCCTGTGCACGGCCCTGGTTCAAAGACATGTGGTATAGGTGAAATAAATACGCTAAATTGGCCGTAGACTATGAGTGTGTGTGAAAGTGTGTGTATGGTTGTTTCCCAGTGTTGGGTTGCTTTAAGCATTTGTTTTAAGCATCGGATGCTTAAAACAAATGCTTTATAAGATGGCTGTTCATTCTGCTGTGATGACCTCTGATGAATAAAGGGACTAAGCCAAAAAGAAAATGAATGAATGAATGAATGAATGAATGAACGAACGAACGAAGGAACGAACGAACGAACGAACGAATGAACGAACGAACAAACGAACGAGCAGACGAACAAATGAATGAATGAATGAATGAATAGTTTTAATAACTGATTTCAAATAACAGAGTTCTTTTAAATTTGCCATGATGACAGTAGTAGATAATATTTCACTAGATATTTTTCAAGACACCAGTATTCAGCTTAAAATGACATTTAAAGATTTAACTAGGTCAATTAGGAAAGTTAGGGCAATTAGGCAAGTGATTGCATAACAGTGGTTTGTCCTGTAGATAATAAAAAAAAAAGCTTAAGGGGGCTAATAATTGACCTTAAACTGTTTTTTTAACTGCTTTTATTCTAGATTAAATAAAACAAATAAGTTTTATCTCTATCTATCTACATCTCCAGAAGAAAGAAATATGATAGGAAATACTGTGAAAAATTCCTTGCTCTGAAATATTTGAAAAAAAAATATATATAAAATAAAAAATACAGGAGGACTAATAATTCTGACTTCAACTTCATATAAGGAAATAACTGAAGAGTTGGATGTACACAGCAAAATTAAATGTGATTAGCATAGAGTTGACACTCACATAATCCTCCAACAAATGCATGCGTCAATTCACAGATGGACACGCCAGATCTGCAAATATGTAAATAACACCATTAACACCACCTACAAGCATTTCAATCCACAGATACCATTTAATGTATGTGCTGTACAGTTTACATTTATATATTCCTTGACTACTTTTGTTGTAATTATTCTGTATAATAATTGTCACTGATTTTACAAGCCCAGTGTTTCTTGACATTGGCTTCAGTGTATAAATACACAAGAACTGAATGATTACAAAAAATTTACAAAATTTACAAAAAAGTCAATTTATGTAAAGCAGCATGGCTAAATGTTAAAAGTAAATATTGTTTTTATGTTATAAGTGATAGGTCAACAAAAATTTCTTGATTAATGGTAACACTTTATTTTGATGGTTCATTTGGGTATTAGTAGACTGTCTGCTTAATATCTGTTGATACTGCTCCGTCAACAGACATTTAACTGACTATAAGAAACGTTGCCAGTACATGTCAACTTACACTAACTATAACCCCAACCTAACAGTCCACTTATAATCTAGTGAGAATTAGTTGCAATGTAGATGCAAAGTAACTTATATTCAACAAACAGACCATCAAAATAAAGTGTGATCTTATTGTTATAACCCTTATTCCATGAAGGAAGGAACGGAAATGTTATGTTAGACAACATTATGGGTAACAATGTTGTTTCATGTTTAATCCATAAATAGTGCATGCCAATAGACATGATAAACACATAGCTTGTTTTTAATTCATAATATGTTGTCATGCAATCAATAAAACTGACTGTAATCTGATCACTTTGAGGATTTTAAAATGCATTTCAATTGAATTCATTCATTCATTTTCTTTTTCGGCTTAGTCCCTTTATTAATCCGGGGTCGCCACAGCAGAATAAACCGCCAACATATCTGGCACGTTTTTTATGTGGCTGATGCCCTTCCAGCCGCAACCCATCACTGGGAAACATCCTTACACACTCATTCACACACATACACTACGGACAATTTAGCTTACCCAATTTACCTGTACATGTCTTTGGACTTGTGGGGGAAACCGGAGCACCCGGAGGAAACCCACGCAAATGCAGGGAGAACATGCAAACTCCACACAGAAATGCCAACTGACCCAGCCGAGGCTTGAACCAGCGACCTTCTTGCTGTGAGGTGACAGCACTACGACCTACTGCGCCACTGCGTCGCCTTCAATTGAATTCATATACAGTATAATTACACAGGGTTCAATATCTGCAATCTGATCACATACGATAGATAAGGTAATACTTTAGTTTAAGTAACAAATCACACAATTTCCAACTTGCTTATTACCTGCCGATTATTAAGAAGTTTCCTGTATAAAGCACTTATAGAATATGATCTTATTTTACATTCCCAATTCAACCCAATACCTAAACCCAAACTACTACCTTACTAACTATTAATACTCAGCTAATTAATAACTAAACAATAACTTGACTTCTAGTTGATCATTTGGTATTAGAAGTGGCTTATATGAAAGGCAAAGGTCTCTAGATTACGCTTATTTTACCAAAATGAAATATAATCATGCCTTGATTTTTAATTATTTAATTAGGGCAGTAAGGTCTGACTTTGCTTCTGACAAGGTCTGACAAAAGTCTTGTCACTTAACAGAAATAATCTACAGTATAGAATATAAATTCATAGTGCAGTGGAAAAAGAATGAATATTGTGTATGATTCCTAAGAGCTTGGAGGACTGCATCCGTACATCTCTGCAATGACTCAAATATCTTATTATTAAAGTTATCTGGAATAATAAATTCATCTATATTGCCTCCTCGATCTTACCCCAAACATGCTCCATAATGTTCATGTCTGGTGAATAGGCTGGCCAATCCTGGAGCATCTTGACTTTCTTTGCTTTCAGAAACTTTGATGAGCCTGAAGTATGAGAAGGAGTGCTATCCTGCTGAAGAATTTGCCCTCTCCTGTGGTTTGTATTGTAATGGGCAACACAAATGTCTTGATACCTCAGGCTGTTAATGTTGCCATCCACTCTGCAGATCTCTCACACACCCTCATACTGAATGTAACCCCAAACCATGATTTTTCCTTCACCAAAATAGACTGATTTCTGTGAGAATCTTGGGTCCATGCGGGTTCCAATAGGTCTTCTGCAGTATTTGTGATGATTGGGATACGGTTCAACAGATGATTCATCTGAAAAATCTTCCTTCTGCCACTTTTCCAGATGATCAACTAGAAGTCAAGTTATTATACAGGCCACCATTCTGATATCATTTTAAAACGCACTAGGTTTACAAATAAATGTAAAAGAAAAAAATATGTAATCTTCTGTAAGGGAAGGGTTCACTCTCAGTGTCATAATGTTGTTATTAAAAATATATCAATTTAAGTTAATAGATGCACATTTCAGAAGGGTCATTTTATGGCAGGGGTAACTGCCATTTATGTACAGGTGTCGGCACGCATTGAGTTTTGGAAGTCGACAAATCTAAAGTTTAAATCATATGATGATTCTTTTTAGCAATGGGTCCTGGTAGATTTTTTTTTTTTGTATGAAGCAGAAAAGAGGGATGAGATGAGGTAGTTTAGAGCTGATAAACTTAATTCTTGGCCATGAGTCGAGTTTAAGACAACACACAACAGATAATTCTATAAAACACATTTTTTTATGTTCTATACAATTAAGTCCATTGAATTTCATTCTTATGAAGTTAATATTTATTTATACATTTTTCTTCAGCTTAGTCTCTATTTCAGAGGTCGCCACAGTGGAATGAAACTCCAACTGTTCTGGCATATGTATTACACAGTGGATGCCCTTCCAGCTGCAGCCCAGCACTGGGAAACACCCATACACACTCATTCACACACACTCATACATTACAGCCAATTTATTTCATCATATTCACATATATATCGCATGTTTTTGGACTGTGGGGGAAACTGGAGCACCCAGAGGAAACCCACGCCAACACGGGGAGAACATGCAAACTCCACAAAGAAACGGCAACTGACTCAGCTGGGACTCGAACCAGTTACATTCTTGCTGTCAGTGCTAACCACTCAGCCACCATGCTGTCCTGAAATTAATATACTTTTACAAAGATTTCTTAAATGATTTTAGCATATCACTTCACTTGTGTCTTTACATTGTTTTCCAGTTACATTTAGAATAGATTTTTTTATTCATTCATTAATTTTCTTTTCAGCTTAGTCCCTTTATTAATCAGGGGTCGCCACAGCGGACAAACATTTTTTTTTAGAGTAGAATAATTGTATAATAGTAATAATACTCTTATTTATAATAAATATTTTATAAAAAAGTATTTATCAAAATAATAAATTAATTATTTTTATATATTTACAAAAAAGGGGGTGTGACTTGGGGCATATGGGCGGGGCTAATATTCTCACTCCAAGCTAAAACCGAAAAGTTGCAGCCCTGTTAGAAACATGCTAATAACATGCTCATTCACAATATTGCTAGTCACATGCTAATTTATACTTGAATCATGCAAACAAAATGTTAACTTGTATTAGAAACATGCTAATTCATGTTGGAACCATGCTAACAACATGCTAATTTATGCTAAAATGTGCTAACAACATGCTTAATCATGCTAGATTCACGCTAACCCTTACAAAAATTACTGCAGTTTTTTATTTTATTTTTTATAATACTGCAGTTATTTAAAGGAATACTGCAGTTTTAGTTAACTTCTAAAAAATGTAGTTTTTGGACACAAAAAAAAATGTTATTTAAATATATTACAGTATCACTGCAATACAACTGAAATACTATAATACAACTAACTGCAGTACATCCTCTGCAATACAACTGAGGTACTACTATAGTACAAATGCAGTACAACGACTGCAATTCAACTGAAATACTTCTACATTACAACTGCAATACAACTACTGCAATGGTACTGAAGTACTACAACTACTATAATGCAGTACTGCTACTGCAACACAACTGAATACTACAACTACTTTAATGCAATACTGCTACTAAAATACAACTGAAGGTACTTCTACAGTACAACTATACCACTATTGCAATACAACCAAAGTAGTTCTACAATACAACTGCAGTACAACTACTACTTTTCCTGATCGGTGGACAATGGTCTCCAAATGAGGTTTCAGTACATCAGTTGTATTGCTGAAGGACTACCACAATATATTGTGTTGCACGTTTCAGAAGTATAACTAACTACAAAAATACTGCAAGACTGCATTACATAATAAAACTAAAGTGGACTTTTAATGCGTGTGTACCTAAGTGCAATAAATTCTATAACATATTTAACGTGTTTTTCTATAACACGTTATATTTTATTTATTTTTATTTATTTGTTTTTGTAAATAAACTCTTAAAATTCTAATTACAAAATTACTTTAATCCAAAAAAACATCCCTGAAAAAAGTACAGAATATTCCTGGAAGCTGTTGAAGAACAAGCCCCTTGAAACACAGTACAGTTCATACCACACCATTGGCATATTAGACTACAGCAGCACAAGTGCAGTAAAGACGGAGTTTACTTGTTTTTATTCCAGTTTACTGCAACTTCTACTGCTGTTGAACTTTATTGTACTGTATTTGAACTGTGTTTATACTTCATTGTATTGCAATTTTGCAATTGTACTTTATTTTACTGCAGTTATACTTCTATATACTGCTGTTGTACTGCTGTTTTACTTCAGTTTAATGCAGTTATTTGGCAAGAACAACGTGCCAATTTCTTAGAATCAAAATGATTCATGGTAGAATCATGCTAATTCATGCTAGTGTCATGTTATGACCAACCACAGGCACAGGGATTAACTTTAAAGCTTTTTACTGGCTTATTTCAGTCTTTAACGTGGTTACATTGTTGACTGAGGGTATGTTAAACATTCTTTTAGTCAACTTGGTACTTTTTCAAACTAAAACTACTTCCAACATGCTTTCTAAAGCCACTATAAAGTTTGTCCTCAAACTTTAACATCTAGTAATGTGTTGCTCTTACAACTGGGACAATGACAAGACTTTTGTCAGGTAGTGTAAATACAGTATATTTGCGGTAATTGATTTACACTAAGTTACTTGCAATCTGCTGCCAGTACGTTACTTTAGATTTTACAGGAAATTGTTAACAGTGAAGTTAATGGTTTGTTAATATTATGACATGTACATTTAAAGAAAGTGTGACCCTCTGATGTACCAAAATATTAGCTCTTTCTCCATTACAGCCTCTGTTCATTAACATTTGTGTAAGTTTTACTACCAGTGACTGTTCAGTGTGTGTGTTTTTGAAACCCCGACAGCCTGTTTGTGTGCATTAGATCACCGGGAATGCCAGGTAATTGAGTTTTGGTCACTAATAAGATAATGATCAGGTCTGCAGCAGTTTTCCCGTCTCTGCGAGTTGACACAGAGTAACATATGCTGGAGTCTGCCAGACAGCGCAGGCTTTCATTAAGGGCAAACAGCACTTAATGTTGCGCTGATAAGAAACCCCACAGGATGTACAAATATCCACCCGCACGCTTGCTGAATTATTCACTTGTGGAGAGAAATGAATTACGGAGAGATGGAGAGAAGAAGAGTCAGTGCATGACATGAGGATGAACACACTATTACTGCCGCACACATCTGCATGTCACCTGATTCAATGTAATATAATGACTATCGGTGGTGCGTTTTGAGTAGGTCGTCTCTAAAATGCAGGCAAGGAATATCACTTGCCTTCCTTTCTTAGTTTCAGAAAATACATGAAGCCATCACAGGAGGAAACAGGGGATAGTTGAAAATGTTTTGACCTTTTTTGTATCTTTGAGAGTTTAAGCCAGAGTGTTTTATAAGTTTGATACAAACTAGATACAAGTGTCATATTAAATGGCATAGATGTTATCTTTCAACCAAGGCTCGTTGCATATACAATTAAAGTCAGAATTATTAGCGATGTATTTTTTTTCTTTAAAAAAAAAAAAAAAAAAAACAATTCCCAAATTATGTTGAACAGAGCTAATAATTTAACAGCATTTCTGATAATGTTTGTTTCTTCTGAAGGAAGTCTCATTTGTTTTATTTCAGCTAGAATAAAAACGGTTTAAAATTTAAGCCATTTTAAGGTTAGCAATATTTTGTTCTGGTTGTCTACAGAACAAACCATTATTATACAATGATTTCACTAATTACTCTAACTTACCTAATTAACCTAGATAAGCCAATAAATTGCACATTAAACTGAATTCTAAAACTCAAGTGTCTTGAAAAATATTAAGCAAATTGTTATGTGTAACACGTGGAGTGACAGAGACAACGTTAGGATCCAAGTGCAGGTTTATTCAGTAGTCAGGCAAGCAAGGGTCAACAGGTGCAAACAGATGAATAAAAGGCAAATCCAGAATCGTAGTCACTAACAGGCGAGAGGTTGGAAGGCAGGCAGTGAACAGGGACAAACAAACAAACTTGGCAGAGGTCAAAACACGGAGAAACAAGACGTGTTGAATAGTCACTTCACAGGTAAACAAGACTCAGCAATGTGAATGACTGCGTGTGCTGCTTAAGTAGTGTGGAAATCAGTACAGAAGCAGCATCAGCTGTGGGAGTCCAATCAGTGGAGACTTGGAGCAGGTGTGTGGCATGACTGGATATGTAGTTCATAAGATGTAGTCCATGTGAAAGTGAGTGCTTACCAGCAACCTCTGGTGGTTAGAGATCGCTGGTAATCATGACAGAGCCCCCCCCCCTCTAAGGAGTGGCTTCCAGACACTCTTAATACTGATCAGGCGGGAGGTGGAGCGGAGGCGGAACAGGGGGAGGGATGGAGGGCCAGGACAATGCAGCGGAGGTGTACCTGGGGCATGGAGTTGTGGAGGGCCTGGAGCGCAGAGCTGCGGAGGACCTGGGGCATGGAGCTGCGAAGGGCCTGGGGGCTTAGGTTCAGCAGGTCATATCGACCTGATGGATCACACAGCTTTGGCAGCTCTGTGAAGTCCTGCGGCCTTGGCAGCCATTCGTGGAACTCAGACTGCGGCTCTGGTCTTTTGCTGGATTCAGGTAGCGGTTCGGGCCTTTCATGGAACTCCGGTGACTGCTCCGGCCATTCATGGGGCTCAAGTGGATCTGGCGCCCGCCATTCAGGAAGCTCAGGGTCTGGCAGCAGTGGCTCTGGCGGCAGTGGTAGCGGCGGCTCTGGCGGCAGTGGTAGCGGCGGCTCTGGCGGCAATGGCTCTGGCAGCTCTGGCAGTGACTGAGGATCTGGCAGCTCTGGCAGTGACTGAGGATCTGGCAGCTCTGGCAGTGACTGAGGATCTGGCAGCTCTGGCAGTGACTGAGGATCTGGCAGCTCTGGCAGTGACTGAGGATCTGGCAGCTCTGGCAGTGACTGAGGATCTGGCAGCTCTGGCAGTGACTGAGGATCTGGCAGCTCTGGAGGATCTGGTGGTGGCAGCAGCTCTGGCAACTCAGGTGGCGGTGCCCATTCTGGTGGCTCAGGTGATGGCGTTTCAGGAACTGAAACAGGAACTATGGCAGGAACAGACTTGGAACAAGAAACCATCTTCTGAACAAGCGACAGACTGGCGCTTACTATATTGTGAGCTGGAGAACTGGAAGCAGCCATCTTGTGAGCTGGAGGACTGGAGGCCATCTTGTGAGCTGGAGGACTGGAGTATGGGTGATGCAAGCATAATGGTACTAATGTGTTGGGCAGCAAGCCCCGTCGCCTTGCCTTAATCTGACTAGACGTCCTGCTGAATCCATGTTTGGCAGAGTCTTCTGTAACACGTGGATGACAGAGACAACGTTAGGATCCAAGTGCAGGTTTATTCGGTAGTCAGGCAAGCAAGGGTCAACACAGGTGCAAACAGATGAATAAAGGCAAATCCAGAATCGTAGTCACTATAACAGGCGAGAGGTCGGAAGGCAGGCAGTGAACAGGGACAAACAGACAAACTTGAAGGTCAAAACACAGAGAAACAAGACTAAGGAAACCGCATTGAATTGTTACTTTACAGGTAAACAAGACTCGGCAATGTGAATGACTGCGTGTGCTGCTTAAGTAGTGTGGAAATCAGTACAGAAGCAGCATCAGCTGTGGGAGTCCAATCAGTGGAGACTTAGAGCAGGTGTGTGTGTGTGGCATGACTGAATATGTAGTTCATAAGATGTAGTCCATGTGAAAGTGAGTGCTTACCAGCGACCTCTGGTGGTTAGAGATCGCTGGTAATCATGACATCATGTAAGGTCATCATAGAGATAAAATAAATCAGTTATTAGAAGTAAGTTTTAAATTAGTAATTAGTCATTAATTAGTGAATTAGTAATTAAAAGTATTATGTTTAGAAATGTGTTGAAAAAATATTTCCTTTAAACAGAAATTAGAAGAGAAAAACCATCGCGACCTCTTGTTTCTACAAGTCTGGTACCGTCAGTGGTAAGCTACAGAACAAACCAGTAATGCAGAGGTAAAAAAGCGACAAATCATTTAGTTTGAGAACGCCTGAATGAGGTGGTCTTGGCTCAGTTTAAACTAACTCTGGAGTGGATCGACTGTAGTGAGAAAGTAAAATGATCAAACTAACGAACCAGGGTATATCACTGTGTATTATGGTTGTGTAATAGCCATTTATACAGTTGAAGTAAGAATTATTAGCCCCCCTTTGATTTTTTTTTCCTTTTTTTAATATTTCCTAAATGACGTTTAACAGAGAAAGGAAATGTTCACAGTGTGTCTGATAATATTTTTTCTTCTGGAGAAAGTCTTATTTGTTTTATTTCGGCTAGAATAAAAGCAGTTAATTTTCTATTAACCATTTTAAGGTCAAAATTATTAGCCCCTTTAAGCTATTTTTTTTGACTGTCTACAGAGCAAACCATCATTATACAATAACTTTCCTAATTACCTTAACCTGCCTAGTTAACCTAATTAACCTAGTTAAACTTTTAAATGTCACTTTAAGCTGTATAGAAGTGTCTTGAAAAATATTTAGTCAAATATTATTAACTGTCATCATGGAAAAGATAAAATAAATTAGTTATTAAAGTTAAGTTATTAAAACTATTATGTTTAGAAATGTGTTGAAAAAATCTTCTCTCCTTTAAACAGAAATTGGGGGAAAAAATAAACAAGGGGGGCTAATAATTCAGGCAGCTAATAATTCTGACTTCAACTGTATGTCTATATGAAAAGAGAATTATGAGTAGGGTGAGATGTCAATCTTACCGGTAAATAGTGCGTTTCATGTCGAATACAAAAATGTAAGCATGCTGACATATTACTTAATGCTCTGTTAGGAAAATTGACCAAAATTACCATCTGAGAATTTTTCCATATTTTATTCTTATGGTATTTTGTATTAGGCCTATTGATTTTTTTTATTTCTGCAAGAAAGAAAGATCAACATTGATCTGCTTCATGATCTGACTGCAGTCTCTGTCAATTTGTTATTTCTCTCTATAATTTAAGCCTATAATGCATAATTCTAGCCAACGTTTTATTTTTTTTAAAATATACAGTATAGAATGATTCAATGGAAAGATTTTTACAAAATTTGTCTTACCTCTCTGATTTATATTTGGTGATGATGTCTGTGGGTTTCAAAATTAAAGTGCACCTTGTCACTTATAATGTCTTATTTATCATCATCATCATAAATTAAAATAATGATGTGACAGCAGAGTGGAATTTGTGGGACTCTGAAAAATAAACCGTGAAACTCTGACCAATGTGACGAGAGTTTACTCGCATGTGACTTTTCACTATTTTGGTCCATTTAGAAACGCTGCCGTGCGAACCGCACCAAGAACAAAAATAAACATGGTAACAATTTCAATCCCTGTTTCGGTACAAAACAATCAATCTACAGGTGTGAAAGCACACTTACGCTTAAAATGCATCCATTATGTACCCCGAGGCACATATTTTTTCAGTTCTCAGAATTATATCCATGGGCACATTTTCCTAATGTGACTAATGAGACTTTCTGCTGTAGCAATAAGATTTTTAAAAATCTTCATTTTTTAATGCATTTATTTCTTCTTTTTTGTACATTTATTGGTAACACTTTAAAATAATTTCAAGTCTATTAGTTAATGTATTTACTTGCATAATCTTGTACAGCATTTATTAATCATAGTTTACAAGTACTAATGCATTATTAAAATCCAAAGTTGTGCTTGTTAACCTTAGCTAATGTACTGTGAGTTAACAAGAATTAACAATGTTAACAAAAGTTAACAAATAAGAATAAATACTGTAAAAAAAATGTATTGCTCATTGTTTGTTCATTTCAGTGAATACATTAACTAATAGACCATCGTTTTAAAGTGTTACCCATGTTTTTACAAAAAACTGTCTGAAACCACTTCATCATTAAATCGCTTACATCATCAGCTTGCCAAATCAATTCTATTTGGAAAAAACTTGTATATATATTAAATAAGCGTAGTCCTTTATTAATCAGGGGTCACCAAACAGAATGACCCATCAACTATTCCAACATGTGTTTTACAAAGCAGATGTCTTTACAGGAAGGAAGGAAGGAAGGAAGGAAGGAAGGAAGGAAGGAAGGAAGGAAGGAAGGAATAAACGAATGAACAAAAGAATAGATGAATGTATGGATTCACCATTTTTTATTTATTTATTTATTCATTTGTATTTTTTTCATTTGCTTCACAACAATGATGATGCCCTCCTCCTGAAAAGCAGAAAAGCTTCAATCAGTGGAACACAGAGCACAACATGCATATGCTATCATTAAACCGGACCAGATGCCCTGCTGGGATGTGGATAATGCACTGCTGGTTCATCATGTGGTGTGACACAAAGCTCTCTCAGAGCCTTGGGCTAATTCCTTGAAACATAACCACTCATGAGCTCCTTCTCAGAATACCGACATAATACCACAGGAGTATATCTTCTTCTTCAAAACAATTTCAGAAGGATAAAAATGGCTGCCATGTAAAGACAGTGTTTTTAAACATTAAAAAAATATATATTTTTAGCTGCTACTGTGGTGATTCACAAAATGCAAGTCAATGGCCACTTGCCCAATTTGGACAGCAATTGCTTCTCATGGGGATGATTCATGTAAAAGAAAAAGCCAGGCCATGCTCATTGGAAATATGTGCTTCAGCCTACATTTTTGCAAAATATAAAATACATTGCTCTGGGTTCATTTCATTGCACGTTTCAGATGACAAATCCACTAGAGGGCCCTGTCTTCATTTTGCTAATCTTTGCACTGCGACCACATAGTTTTACCTTGAATTTACATTGCTTTCATTTCTCTTTTGTGGAACCGTGCTTTACCTGATTCGAACCCGAGCCCTACACATAACGATTACAACTCTGTACAAAGTGAGCTACTGAGAAAACTGTTTACGCCAGAAAAGTTGTCTATATGAAGACAGATGCTTACATATTTAGTGCAATACATATTAAGCACTGAAAAAAAATCAAGTAGTACCTCATCCAATTAAAAATGTATCTTTCATTTTAGTTTATTATTATTTGTTTTATTTAACTAAGTTCAAAACATAGTTATAATAAATGTTTTTGAATAAGAGCTCAACTAACAAATATTTGTTTTGACCAATTTTAAAGTTACGTACACAGGCCAGTGCATGCATATTAAACAGACTCAATGTGCTTTGTACTTCCATGGGCTTAAAAAAACAATTGTTTAAAGCAAATGGCTTTTATTTTTTATTGGCTCAAGTGATCAAATTTAGACGTGAAATCATTACCCTAATTTTTATTTTTATTTATTTTTTTATTGGATGAATGAACATGTTTGTATATGTAGGCAATCCCATGCGTGTACAATTAAAAAAAAGGTCAGGAAAGAGTTTTCTTCAATGTCAAAAATATTAGTCATTTATTAGATTAAAAAAATTAACAATTTGAGTACAGAGCTCTGGGTTACTGTACCCCATTGCAATACAAGAATTACATACAACTTACATTTCTCTGACTCCAGTATATATACACAACTGATATTGACAGGTGGAGTTTTGGTGTAACGTCACTTATCAGTCATTCTGTAGTCCTTTGGCATTTGTACCCAAACATACTTCCTCTTTCTGCATCCCTTTCTCTGCATACCAGAACTTAACAGTTAATTGCATCTTCAATATATGTCACAACTTCTACAAGCATCTAGATCCATGTGACATGTCCAGAGTTCTTATTAGACAGAAGTCTGGAGCAAGGCCCCCGCACTATATGTATTATTATTCTGCTATTCCTTTCTTGTCAGCAGTTCCTTCTAAGAAGTATGCAACACAGTAAGAAAGAAGAAGTGTGCTTGGTTAATATATGGTATCATACAAAAGAAAAAGATTGATTAATCTGTTGTTAGTGTAAACTAATAGTCTTTTATAATAAAAAATAAAGACACAAAAGCAATAAAAATTAATCAATTTTCCCCCACAAACATTTTATGGGAATTTTTGTTTCTTCAACAAGACAAATATGCTGTGTACCAGGTTACATAAAATTGTTAGTCACACTTTATTTTGTTGGTTCGTTTGTTGAATATAAGTTACATTGCATGTACATGCCAACTAATTCGCATTAGATTATAAGTAGACTGTTAGGTTGAGGTTATGGTTAGTGAAGGTTGACATGTACTTGCAAAGTTTCTTGTAGTCAGTTAAATGTCTATTGAAGGAGCTGTATCAACAGATATTAAGCAGATAGTCTACTAATACTCAAATGGACCATCAAAATAAAGTGCACCCAAATTGTTTTCATAATGATAGGAATTATTAAGGCAAATAATTTATTTTTTATTGGGTCAAATGACAAAATTTAGATGTGAACCAATATCCTAAATTATTTTAATTGGATGAATGAAAACTTTTCATCAAACATACTCAACAAATCAAAGACATTGCTAAGTTGTTTTTTTATGGTGTTTATTTAGTGTTGTGCAAAGAACTTTATTCAATGCTTTATTCATCTATGAGGTGTCCCTGTAAATGTCATTAGTGTGAAAAGGAACAAAATCGTTGGCATTATATGGTCCCATAAGGTTCATATTATCTATAATTGCAGTCAAATACATGTTGAATAAATGTAAGTTCTTCATAAAAATGATCATTATATCATTTGACTTACATCAATCAGTTGGTTTGGTGGCCCTATGGATTAACTATGAGGAGAAAAATTGGATTTATCTTTTTTATGGTGTCAACTTGAGGCATCATGTTATGTTTTTGGTTTATTTAGATCTATTTGGTTTTTGTTTGGTTCAATTTTCATATTTTGAATTTGGAAGAGGACGAGACCTTTTTTTCAGCGTTTCGTGTGTGTGTGCGCGTGTGTGCATCCCGGATAAGCATAATCCGGTAGTTGTCCATTTATATTACAGTGAAGATGAAAGCAAAAATCTAAAGAAACATACAGTATATGGACCTACAAGTTGACCATAAAAACATATTTATTTATTATTATTTTTTTTATTCTTTCATTCATTTATTTCCCTTCAGCTTAGTCCCTTATTTATCAATGAACTGCCATACAATTAGTTTTAAATTCAAAAATATATTGTGGGTATTTTTTTCTTCCTTTTTTCAGGGGTATCCAAGACCATCTCGGATGAAGGCTCCATCTGTTGAACACCAAATGCTGACCAGTGTTACTCGAGTCCTAAGTCCTCAATATGTCCGCAATCTCCTGAGGAAATCCTGCAATTCCAAAAATTCAATCTCTATAGGTTTCAAAATACCTAGTATTGCTTGTAATGTTGGAGGTGATGTGAGACCTGTAAACACTCAGAATGAGATAAAACACAATCATTCCCATTGGGTCCCACAAACCTCAGGGTATGGGAGTTTAATTTTCCTGATTACATTAAAACTTGATGCATTGTAATAAATTAACATAGTACTACAACAAATGCTAATAGAGTTCACATTAGGAACTTTTACCTGGAATTTCGAAGCTTAAAGTAGTCCTTAAGAGTCTAAAGGGTGTAACATTGATCCCAGATCTAACATATAATTCTGAGGTACAGTTGAAGTCTGAATTATTAGCCCCCTTTCGAATATTTTTTTATTAGTTTTTTATTTTTTATTTCCCAAATGATGTTTAACAGAGCAAGGAAATTTTCACAGTATGTCTGATAATATTTTTTCTTCCAGAAAAAGCCTTATTTGTTTTATTTCGGCTAGAAATAGCAGTAAAAGCAGTTTTTCATTTTTTAAAAACCATATTACGGTCAAAATTATTTTATTTGCCCCTTTAAGCAATTTTTTTTTCGACTGTCTACAGAACAAACCATCATTATACAATAACTTGCCTAATTACCCTAACCTGCCTAGTTAACCTAGTTAAGCCTTTAAATGTCACTTTAAGCTGTATAGAAGTGTCTTGAAAAATATCTATTAAAATGTTATTTACTGTAATCATGGCAAAGATAAAATAAATCAGAATCATTAGAAATGAGTTATTAAAACTATTATGTTTAGAAATGTGTTAAAAACATCTGCTCTCCGTTAAACAGATATTGGGGGGGGGGGGGGGGGTTGGGCTAATACTTCTGACTTCAACTGTAAATGAAACAGTTTAGTTCTGTTGTATGTTCAGGCTTGTCTTGGGGAAGTTCTAGCTGTTTTGCTTTCTTCCATTTTTTTTTTTTTTTTTTTGGTGTATTGTTTTTTTTTTTTGTTGGATTTATTAACGTTTTAACTTTCAGTCCTAAAAGCCAGCAGGAAGGAAAAAAAAGTTGAATAAAATTATTAAAAAGATCCAAATGCAGGTTTGTTAAAGAGAATCATCTTACAATCAATAGTCGGAACGGGAACAATCAGGTGCACGCAGAGAAATCCAGAGCATTGTCATAAACAGGCGAAGGGTCAGTTCAGGTGACAAACAACGTAAACAAAAGAACAAGGCTTAAACATGGCACAGCAAGGGAAAACACGTCGAAATGCTCACAATACAGATAAACAATCCCAGAAGTGTGTGTGTGTGTGCTGTCTAAATAGTCCTTGTAATCAGTAATCAAATGTATGTAATCAGTGGAAAACAGAAACTGGTGTGTGCGAGGTACATGCTGAGAATTGTTGTTTGTTAGGGTGATGTTTGTGTAGATCTACAGCGATCTACAGCTGTTAGGTCGATGGTGATCATAACAGGAACTATACATGAACAATTGACTAGTCCCTACCATTCACACTAACAAATACATTTAAAAATCAGTTTACACAATGTAAAAGCATAAGGCATAATGTCAGTTTGTAGTTTTAATGAAAAAGTCATCCTCTCTATATTTTGAACATTAGATACAGTATCCAACTGTTCAGATTTTATAGGGGGTTTAAGTTGTAGCCAATTTCGAGTGACAGTTTTCTTGCTGGTTGTGAAAAGTATTTTTGTCTTTTACCATTAATTTGGCTGCTATATTTCAATTCAATTGAATACATATTTTTTTTTTCTATAGCGCTTTTACAATGTAGATTGTGTCAAAGCAGCTTAACATAAAAGTTAAATCTGTGTCAGTCCAGTTTTCAGAGTTGAAGTTCAGTTTAGTTCAGTTTAGTGCGGTTTAATTTTCACTGCTGAATTTCCCCAAATAAATTGTTGTAAAAGAGAAGTCTATTTCCATAGTTTAAATAATAATAATAATAATAATAATAATAATAATAATAATAATAATAATAATAATAATAAATTCTGTAAATTTCAGTGTCTGAATGTATAGTGTTTTCTTCTTTTTCTACATCAGTGTTCCTTTGCTATTGCTAAATTGCACACTCTCAAACCTGCACCTGAACCACATAATTGAGGAGTTCAAGGTTCAATTAGAAATTACAGACAGGTGTGCTGGAAATGAGACTAGGAAGGTAGCCAGGAAGATCTCCAGGAGCAGGAATTTTTTTTCTTTTCCTTCTCCCATCTGCTTAGAGACGTACAACAGTATTTCTTGGATGTCCTCAAAGTCCACCATCATCACACTTTATTTGTCATTTTTGGGATTTACTATCTGACAATCTTAAATTTTTACAGACATATTTTACAGCAACACTTAAAGCTGATTAAAGCTGCGGTCACACTGGGCTTTGTGTGTGCGAAATTTTGTCGTACAGCTCTGCGAAAAGGGGTGGGATTAAACAAGATGTTTAGACATTAATAAAAGCGAGTGATCGGTCCATGTTTTAAATTTCTGTCCAGAGAGGTCACGTTTTGATCCTTGATTGGTCTCACGCAGTCAAGTGATGCGATTTCGCAGGTCAGAGTTCACCAAGCTTGAACTTTGCACCGCAGCGACATGCGAAACTTGACGCATGACCTTGCGTTTCCGGTCTGACGCATTCGCGTGTGTATGAATGGAAGTCTATGGGAGGAAAAGTCCAGTGCGACCGCAGATTTATACTTCTGCATCGAGTGATTGCCATAATCCACGGCACCTGCCTAGCCATGCATTTATAGTTTTGCGTGCCGTTTATGTTCCTCTGTCGAGTTTCTTCACAGGTGTTTTGTTTTTGCTGAACGCTACAAGTAGCTAAAACTTGCTCATTCAAAGGCAGGAACTGGCATGCATGCAACAAAATTTTAAGCAGTTTTAAGCTCGTTTATTCACCATTCATTAGCCATTGTTAACAAATTTTAGATTTCGAAAATGCATTGATATCTACTGTATGATTAACAAAAAGTACTGTTCATTCTTGTTTTCATGTTGGTAAATACATTAGCCAACACTAACTAATGAAATGTACAATATTTATAAAGCGCAACCGACATAAAGAATCAAGGATACTGATATGCATCATTTTGGAAAATCTAGTAATACAAGATTTTGCACATCATATTCTTATTGTTTGCACTAATAGCTGGTTTGATCGTACCAATTGCAAATTAATTTGTTTGTTGTGTGAAGATTATTATGTTGTGTGACACCGTATGGTGAGTTTTCCTTGAAGTAACATATATAAATGCAGAATTATTCAAAATTCAAAGACACAATGGTGTAAAGCCTATATGTAATGAAGATCATGTTTGCATGGCAATCTCAGAGCAATTTGTAACTTTTTTATTTAGTGTCTAATTCATATTAAGGAGTAGGTTAGGGGTGGAGTTTGTGGACATGCCTCTTTTTTAAAAGTGTACTCATTTATATGAGGGAAATTATGTAAAATTTGTATGAATTAGTAACTTTTCTGATGATATGTAAAATAGTTATGTTTTCTCATTGGGAGATCGGGCTGGTTGCCGGTTTCTTTGACGTGCGAGATTTGAATTTTTAATTTGCGCATACAAATAGCGTTAAGTCTAATTAAACTGCATTGGTAGCTAGATAGCAAAGTACTAGAGAAAAATAAGTTTGTAGCAGAATCAAAGAGCAAACACACTACAGTTTTGCCATGATTCAGAGGAAAACAAAATGATATGTTCTAAATAACTAATAGGGCTTTAGTAACCCTAAACTCCAAGCATAAGAGATATATGTTGTACACAGTAAAAAATGAATGGATCCAAATACAAAAATGCTGTATAAATATTAAGATACATTTCCATTTATATAAGCTTCATGGAAAAAAATTGAATAAACAATTTGAAAAAACTGTAAAGAGGTGTAACAATGCAACTTGTAACTGATACAGTACCCTTAAAAGGACATCTCATTTCTTTAAAAATGCACATTAATACTGTTTAAACATTAACATTGTTTACATGTTATTTAGATGTAGGTGCTGTGGACTTTTTTGTGGTATAAATTTTAAAATATTAAGTACCTTAAAATACATAATACAATATACAGTACAGTACAGAATGTCCAATATCTGTCTTTTTTCTTCCATTTCTAATCATATAAAACATGTTATGCAAAAAAGAAAAAAGGTATGATTTAAAATAAAACGTATAACAAAAAAAAATATGCTGTTCCCCTGCTGAAAACAACTGAAAATTGACTCCCATCTTATACTTGCCTTCTTATATGAAAGGAACATTTTACAAATGGTCCATTGAATTATTGACGATGTAACATCATTAATGATGTACATCATTGTCTAATATTATTACTAATATTAGAGTACTAATTAATAATACTAATACTAATTAATTTGTACTAATTAATTATTTCACTTATACTGCAGTTACCACAACTAAAAACACTGTTGAGATGCTGTATTTTCAAGATAATTTTGCAATACTAATTTCCCACACATCTATTCAAAGCCTTCTGTTTTGCTTTGATGTGATTTTTGACAGTGTGTAGTAATACAGAACTCTCGTGCATTCAAAACCTGCCTGGAACTATTTTAGCTGTGCGTTCATCTGGAAAAAAAAAAAAACATTTTTTTTAAAACAACACAAAAACACACATTTTCGAAATTTTAATCAGCCAATCAAAGCCAATCATTTAACACTTAGTATAAATAGATATATTCAAAACTGCTTATTTAAAATGAGCAGAAACAACACAATTCTTGTGATTTATTTGGGACAACTTAATTGTTTTATGTTCAATCCACTTAGCCTAATTGATTTGTGTTGGGTCAAAATGAATGAATTGTGTGGAACCCTGCATTTTTTCACCGTGTATAGTACATCCTACATTTGTTGCTGTATATATTACACCTTTATTCTTATAGAAATGTTTATTTGTATGGAATAGTGAGCCAGATTCTTAAAGGCAAAAGATTCACGTGAGAGCTCAAGATTCAAATAGCGTCTGTGCTCTGCCGGCCTCAGACATGCACTACATGACATCTTTAATTCATTTTGGAGATTAGAGCACTGACTGACAGGTATATGGAATCAAAGTGAATCAGCTGCTCTAAAGGTCTGTCAGTATCAGATCGGGACAACTGCGAGGCTTGTTTGGCTTGTTGTTTGCTTTGGAATCGGCAGGATGATAAAAATCAGTGAAGCACAGAAAAAAAGAGCCAGATATGAATGCTAAATGTGTTTATATGTGAGTCAGTCTGGCTGGTGTTTTGGAGGAAGTTGTTGGTATGTATGCGGGAGAGGGTGAGCTCAGTTTGATACTGCGTATGTGTGTTTATTTGATTTGATTTGATTTGCATCCCTCTCTGCTCTGACAGCAGGGGAATTGAATATGATTCATTGGAACAGTAATAAAATGAAACTATTATTATCTTAGATTCTCTGCAAGGTCATCAACAAACCAATCATACATCAGTACAGCAATACACTAGCAGTCGATCAACATTCAATAACCTGTGCTAGAAGAAAATCATGTCGATTATAATTTTTTAAAAATGTTCCATTCTTAATAAAACACTGTTTAAAATATGAAAGTAGTGAGGGTTTAGTTCTGAGGTCATCTAGATGACTTCTGATAGTCTTAAACTCATGGGAAAGGGATGCTACAGATTTTTGTGCAATGAAATAATGAGAATGTGTTCTTTTTCTATTGGCTAAAATGAGAGAATGAGATGAAATATGAGTTTAGAGAATAATGCATTGGACATAGCAAAAGCTGGGTAGGTGCACACTAATGAAAATGATGTACTAAAACAGAAAATCTTTTTATTCTATGTTTTTGAAATATTTTACATCGATTAATGAATGAATTAATGAATAAATTTAATTAATCAGTCTAACAATGAAGGAATGAATCTATGAATAAGTCAATAAATCAATGAATCATTGAATCAGTCAATCAATACATGAATCATGAATCAACCAATGAATGAATGAATCAATAAATACATTGATGAATCAATCAGTGAGCGGATGGATTAATAAACTTGTGAATCAATAGGTCAATCAATAATTACATTTTTAAAAAATCAGTAGATGAATCATTCAGTCAGACAATGAATGGATAAATGAAACAAAAGATGATTCAATGAATGAATGAGTGAATTGATGAATCAGCCAATGGATGGATGGATGGATGGAGGATTAAACTGGTAAATCAATAAGTCAATCAATTTGTCAATGAATAATCAAATTATTTAAAAAAATAATCCGTAGATGAATCATTCATTCGGTCAATGAATGGATAAGAGAATCTAAGAATGATTTAATAAATAATTGAATGAATTGATGGATGGATGGATGGATGGACAGATTAATAAACTGGTGAATCAATAGGTCAATCAATCGGTCAATAAATAATTAAATAATAAAAAATAATCATTAGATGAATCATTCAGTCAGTCAATGAATAGATAAGTGAATCAAAGGATGGTTCAATGAATAAATGAATGAATGAATTGATGGATAGATGGATGGATTAATAAACTGGTGAATCAATAAGTCAATCAATCGGTCAATGAATAATTAAATAATAAAAAACAATCAGTAGATGAATCATTTAGTCAGTCAATGAATAGATAAATGAATCAAAGGATGATTCAATGAATAAATGAATGAATAAATTGATGGATGGATGGATTAATAAACTGGTGAATCAATAGGTCAATCAATCGGTCAATAAATAATTAAATAATAAAAAATAAATAAAAGAATCATTCAGTCATTCAATGAATGGATAAATGAATCAAAGGATGATTCAATGAATAAATAAATTGAATCAATCAGTGAACAGATAGATGTATGGATGGATGAGTAGATTAATAAACTGGTAAATCAATAGGTTAATCAATTGGTCAATGAATAAATAAATAATAAAAGATAATCAATAGATGAGTCATTCAGTCTGTCTATGAATGGATAAATTAATCAAAGGATGATTCAATGAATGAATGAATTGATGAATCAATCAGTGAACAAATGGACGAATGGTTAGATTAATAAACTGGTGAATCAATCGGTCAATGAATAATTAAATAATAAAAATAATCAGATGACTCATTCAGTTGGTCAATGAATGGCTAAATGAATTAAAGGATGATTCAATGAATGAACAAATGAAGGAATTGATAAATCAATCAGTGAATGGATGGATGGATGGATGGATGAATGGATGGATTAGTAGACTGGTGAATCAATAGGTAAATCAATAAGTCAATGATTAATAAAATAAAAAATTCAATAGAGATGAATCATTCAGTCTGTGAATGAATAGATAAATGAATCAAAGGATGATTCAATGAATGAATGAATGAATGAATGAATGAATAAATCAATCAATCAATCAATCAATCAATCAATCAATCAGTGAATGGATGGATGGACATATGGATCGGTGGATCAATAAACTGGTGAATCAATAGGTTAATCAATTCGTAAATGAATAATTAAATAATAATTAAAAAAAAATCAATAGATGAATCATACAGTCGGTCAGTAAATGGATAAATTAATCAAAGACTGATTCAATGAATGAATGAATTGATGAATTAATCAGTGAATGGATGGATTAATAATTTTGTGGATCGATAGGTCATTCAATCGGTCAATAAATAATTAAATAATAATAAAAAACCAATAGATGTATTATTCAATCGGTCAATGAATCAAAGAATGATTCGATGAATAAATGAATGAATAAATTAATTGATGAATCAATAAGTGAACAGATGGATGGATGAATAAATTTGTAAATCAATAGGTCAATCAATCTGTCAATGAATAAAGATGATGAATGAATCAATTAATTTTTTCCCCTTCACTTTGTCAATTAGAGAAGTTTTTTTTTTCTCGCCACTGTTGCTTGGATCGGAACTTGTGGAGCTGCGCTTTGGTGGATTTGCTCTTCAGTGTTTGAACTATCAGCAGTGAAACTTAAACCACAGTGAACTAAACTTAACTGAACTGAACTTCAACTCGGAAATCTGGACTTTACTAGAACTATGTTTAGCTGCTTTGACACAATCTACATTGTAAAAGGACTATATAAATAGATTAATTGAATTGAATTAATAAATAAATGCATCAATCAATAAGTTAATGAATGCATCAGTCAATAAATCAAAATGAATGAATAAATTAATGAAGCCAAACAAGCAATCAATCAATCAATCAATCAATGAATCAATCAATCAATCAATCAACATACCCACAAATCAATCAATTGATAAGAAATGAAAGAATATTAATTCACTTGAACAAAATCAATTGATCAATTAGTCATTAAGTCAGTCAGCCAGTTAGTCAATCATCAGTTTTCAATCATTTATACATTCATTTCCTGGATTTTTTTTTATAACAACATTGATACCAAGGTTGAATGCTTGAGCTTGACATGTATGATCAATGTTTTTGTTCAAAACTCACATTTGTGTCATTTCTTTTGTTTATGAAAACGATTATAGAAGTGTGTGTGATCAGTCAGATGCCGATTATGGTTCAGATTACTGACTCAAAATATAATCACCCTTTTAAAGCTACAGAACGATTTAAGTGTATGATAAAAAATGGATTAAACGATCTGGTGTTGTACAGCTAGCAGAGATATATTTGGAAAAGGGGCTTATCTAGAGAACAAGGCTTATCTACACCCGTCACAAGAGGCGTCTAATGACATTTATGTGCTTCCAAACTAATTATGCTGGAGTACACCGACGACAAGCAAAAGAGAAATTAAATTAACACTCCAGCATTTATCAGTATGTTAAACAGTTTTCTAATCCTCGAAGAGCGTGCACGAGTGCTATTATTCGACTCTAATGAGGACTGGGCTGCGCGGCGAGGACTTTGTCACTCGTCTTCTGAAGATATGACTGTCACACTGGAATAAAGCCAAGACAATCGTCCCATCTGGACCCTTACACATCTGGAGTCATCGCTCTCTTTATTCACTTCGCTTCATTGTCTCTGTGACTAAAGGACAAGCGGGAAAGCAAATAAAGAGAGAAGCACCAGATGTTGTTCATTTCATGCGGAGTTGAAACAGTGTGAATTATTGAACATATGTTTATCATGTGTAGGTGTGGTCTGTAAAAATGCATTGAACTCAAACCCACCTCTAAGCTTTCCGACTGTTTCCAGAAATGGTAGGTAATAGAGTTTAAACTCTTACAGAAATGAAATTTCCCTCTATTTAGTTTGTGTAAATTTAAAAAAAGTTTTCAACTAAAACTTTTATGGCCATTTTGGCTGCTCAATGGCATAACAACCGGGGGCCTGAACAATGGGGTTTAAACTTCATGTTTCAGAAAAAGATACCACAAAAAAATAAATAAATAAATAAAAAATCAATCAATCAATCAATCAATCAATCAATCAATCAATCAATCAATCAATCAATCAATCGGTAAATGGATGAATCAATCTGTGAAAATGTAAATAAATAATTTAATCTGTCAATCTGTGAATGCATGAATGAATCAATAAATCAATCAATCTGTAAATGAATGAATCAATCTGTCATTATGTGAATAAATGAATGAATGAATCAATAAGTAAATGAATGAATCAATAAGTAAATGAATGAATGAATGAATCAATCAATCAATCAATCAATCAATCAATCTGCAAATTAATGAATCAATCCATCAATCTGTTAATCTGTAAATAAGTGAACAAATCAGTATGTGAATGAATCAATCAATCATACAATTGTATGCATTCATTCAGATTGACTGAATCAATGTGTAAATGAATGAATGAACGAATGAACCAATCAATATCAATATGTGACTGAATAAATCAATCAATCTGTCAATATGTCAGTAAGTGAATGAATGGATGAATCAATCAATCAGTGTCAATGTGGAAATGAATCAATCTGTCAATATATGAATGAATGAATGTGTCAATCAATCAGTGTCAATGTGGAAATTAATCAATCAATCTGTCAATAAATGAATGAATGAATCAATCTGTCAATCTGTAAATTAAATAATGAATCAATCTGTCAATATGTAAAAGAATGAATCAATCAGTAAGTCAATATGTGAATGAATCAATCAATCATAAAATCATATGAATTTATTCAGATTGAATGAATCAATCTGTCAATCTGTAAATGAATGAATTAATCAATTAGCCAATCAATATTTCAATATGTAAATGAATGAATGAATGAATCAGTCAATCAATTTGTCAGTATGTAAATGAATAAATCAATCAATCGATCAGTCAATCATCCAATCAATCTGTCAATATGTAAATGAATGAATCAATCAGTATGTCAATATGTGAATGAATCAATCAATCATAAAATCATATGAATTTATTCAGATTGAATGAATCAATCTGTCAATCTGTGAATGAATGAATGAATGAATCAATCAATCAATGAGCCAATCAATATTTCAATGTGTAAATGAATGAATGAATGAATCAATCAACATCTCAGTATGTAAATGAATAAATCAATCAATCGCTCAATCAATCATTCAATCAATCTGTCAATATGTAAATGAATTAATCAATCTGTCAATATGTAAATGAATTAATCAATCTGTCAATATGTAAATGAATTAATCAATCTGTCAATATGGGAATGAATGAACGAACATGGCTTGGTAATTTGCAGGGTGGGACGTAAGCATTCAGTGCTAACGGGCTATTGTTTGCATTTTCCAAGATCTCCTGCCTCACTTTTAAATGGGAACAAATATTCTTCATACCAGGCAATCAATGAATTGTGTTCTTCCATTTCACACAAACATCACTCAGACTTGCATTAACCCTCCGAAATCTGTCGGTTCCATTAAAAATATTTGAGCTTTTTCAGAGGTGAACAATCATGGGGGTGCACAATTGATGGCCCTTTAAAAGTGTGACAAAAAAAGCATTTATAAATGTTTCTCATTGGCATTTACCGATGCTATTCTGTTGTCGTGCACCCTGTCCTTCAAGCCCAAACACGCTCCGGATCGTCATGCTCGAAAACTGCTTCATTATGTAATTAGCATGTGATTGGGTAGGCAGGAGAAAAACGCACTTTGATTCCACGCCTCAATCATTTAGTCACAGTCTGTGATGGGCTTGAAAGGGGAACCGGCGCTCTGTGTGAGCTTTCTAATGTGACTGCTACTACGTTTGAAGTGAAACCGCAGACTGCCAATGACTTCTGCACTGATTTAACAGCATGTGTCCAATTCGGGCTGATTTAAAGAGCCTGGACTCAAGTGCTGGTGTGTACAGAAGGGTCGATTTTGATTATGTTAGATTTATGATATTGGATGATAAAAATGGTGGAGAGATTTGATATTGATGAGGTTATATCAGATCATATTTGTGGGTCAGTGGTGCAGGGATTTGATATTGACGAGGCTAAATTTGATCATATTATGGGTGTACAGGGCAGAGAGGCTGTTTATTGGATGGTGGAGTGAGATTTGATTGCGAAGCTGCATGATTAATGATTTGTTGCTACTGATGATATTCATAATAAAAGCGATTATGATGTAGATTAAAAGGATTGTTGTTGTGTTTTATTGCAAGCTCATTGCTTGCTGGCTCTCGACTATTAATGTACTTCAGGTCTTGATAGAATATTATGTTTAGAGTTAATTATAATGTTTTTTTTTCAAATATTACCTGTAATGGGCGATGCGGTGGCACAGTAGGTAATACTGTCGCCTGACAGCAAGAAGGTCACTGGTTCGAGCCTTGGCTGGGTCAGTTGGTGTTTTTGTGTGAAGTTTGTATGTTCTCCCCGTGTTCACGTGGGTTTCCACTGGGTGCTCCGGTTTCCCCCAGAGTCCAAAGATATGTGGTACAGGTGAATTGGGTAGGCTAAATTGTCCGTAGTGTCTGAGTGTGGATATGTGTGAAGGATGTTTCCCAGAGATGGGTTGCGGCTGGAACGGCATCCGCTGGGTAAAACATATGCTGGATAAGTTGGTTCATTCCACTGTGGTGACTCCAGATAAAGGGACTTAGGCAAAAAGAAAAGGAATTAATGAATTACCTGTAATGTAGTGAGAAATGGGGCAGCACAGTGGGTAGTCCAAAGACATGTGGTATAGGTTAATTGAATAAGCTAAATTGTCAGTAGTGTATGTGTGTGAATGGAAGTGTATAGGTGTTTCCCATTGATGGTTTGCAGCTGGAAGGGCATGCCCTGCGTAAAACCTATGCTGGATAAGTTGCCGGTTCATTCCGCTGTGGTGACCCCAGATTAATAAAGGGGCTAGGCTAAAAATAAAATGAATAAATAAATGTAGTGAGAAATATGATGGTTTGTGAATGTAAGAAACCTGCAGTATTTCTCCATTTCTTTTTATCCCTAAATGTGACACTGGACCACAATAAAACCAGTCATTTTGTTTTAAATTAACATTCATAAAGCTGAAAGCTTAATAACTAAGCCTAAGTTTGTTAGGACAGAACAACATTTGGCCAAAATACATCCATTTAAAAAGAATCTGAGGGTTAATAATAATAATAAAAAAATAATAATAATAATAATAAAAATATATATATAATAATAATAATCATATTTTGAAAATTGAAGCAAATCGAGTTTAGATATATTTACAACAATAAATTTACTAATTTCGGTCACTGAACAGGATCTTCACTTATTTTCTAATGATTTTTGATGAAAAAGAAAATAATTTGGACAAATTTTAGGAATATACTAGGGCAGAGGTTGTCTGTCCTGGAGATCCGGTGTCCTGCAGATTTTAGCTCTAACCCCAATCAGACACACCTGGGCTAGCTAATCAAGCTCTTACTAGGCTTTCTGGAAACATCCTTGAAGGTCTGTTGAAGCAAGTTGGAGCTAAAATCTGCAGGACACAGGACCTCTAGGACCAAGTTTGAGAACCCCTGAGAATCAGGGTCACAAAAGAGAGAATACATAATTCCAATACAGAATTTGTGATATTTTGTGAGAGTAATAAGTTTGTTAGACTCAATTAAACAGTAATGTGGTTACATTTTGGTAGCTGATAGACTGGCCCATAGCTTACTCTGCTGAATATTTGCCCAAAAGTGGCCCACATATGTTTTAAGGCAATTGGGCCACATTTGTCATATCTTCTCTGGGCCACTATAGGCTCAAATCCACATTAGCCATAGTAGCTTATCCACATCATTGTTTAATTGAGTCTAACAAACTTATTACCATCACAAAATATCACAAATTCTTGTTGAACTCTTTACCTTTTAGTCAGACGATCTGTTGCTGTCTGAAATTAGCATGTTTTTAGTCTGAATATCCTGATAAATTGACAAAACTTTGTACTTTATATTCAAAAGAGCTCTTTCCATTGATTTCCAAGACAGAAATCTCAAACTTGTTGATTTGCATCAGCTGATTTGCCTTTCAGCAGTTTGGCAGTGTTGTTAGCAGACATTCTTTTCAAGATATGAATGCCTGTCCATCTTTTATGCCTCGTGGACAAGTGTTGATAATGAGAACGCCTCTGTAAACCTCTTTTGTATGTTTGCTATATATTTGATGCCACTTTTGTCAATGGTGATTAAGCTAATTGCTGTTTGCTAATGTATGTGGCGCTAAAACAGAGCCTGAGCGACAGGCTGTCATGGCCGCCTATTCTTCAGTAATTACTCCTACCTTTCAGAGAGCTTTTTAGGTTTCTAAAGCGCGGTTCCGAGGCATTGTTTCAGTAATGGCACCGTGAGTGCTGTCAGACCGAGCTGTGTGGCGTATTTGTCAGGCTCTGACAGATAGACTGCTTTGCAAATCTCCACAATCAACCGCAAGACAAGCCATCCTTACGAAATTAAAATTGCCACCCTACTACGGTCCAATGTCCTTGTCTTGCAAAGTGTTTAACGTATCTGTGTTGTTTGTGTTATTGTGTTGTTGTTTTTTAGGAGTGTTTGATCTTGATATACAAGTGTGCTTAGTTGTTTTTAGTGTGCACTTGTAGTACCTTAGTATGTAAAGCTCCTTTCCATTATTATATTTCTTAATACACTTAAAAAGCATATTTAGTTAAATTTGTCTACACAGTGGCTGTTTCTCAATTCCAAGAACGCAGAGAACAGATTCGCGTTCTTGTGAAGACCTTGCCAAGTAACCTCAGAAGAATGAAGCCTAAAAGGGGCAGTTCAAAGAGTTATAAAACATTATTTGTGGGATATTTTGAACTGAAACTTCACATGCACACTTATAGAGACGTCAGAGACCTATTTTACATCTTGTAAAAAGGGGCATAAAAGGTCTTTACACAAAAGAGCTCATTTAGCACCTGGATAAACTATATTACAGATAAAAAAAATACTGTATATGACGCAGAGTTCTGTACTGAAATACATGCTAACTTTTCAGTCCATTGACTCACTTTTGACATTCATGAATTGAACGCTACTGTTCCTACCACACTCAGCCTGCTAAAGCCACATTATTTATGAAGTAACGTCTATATCTTGGTTAGAAAATCCCATTTCATCTAAGGGAATTGTCTGAACTAAAGTAAAAGCTCTGCTATGTGCTTTGAAATGGAAAGGCCTGTCATGTTTTATTCCATGTCAAATTTCTATTGTAAGATTCTTCTGAGGCCCTGCTTGTAGAATCCTGCATAAGAGTCAATCTTCATGTTAATCAGAGTGCATCTTTCCTGAATGGCATCGATGAAGTGGTCTGCAAATATCGCAAGATTGGACCACGGCTCCATTGTAAAGAGTCCGAATCTGATGCACTGTTCCCATTTGGTGCTTTTTATCATGCATATCATTTCTGAGCTAAGTCACAAAGAACAAACTAAAAACCTAAATATTAATCAGTTCATCATCTATGAGAAGTTTTAGCTGCAAAACAAAAGAATGTGTCATTTCATTCTCACCTTCAAATGGATAGGCTTGAAAATGTTAGATTTCTCACTTTTGTATTGGTCTAATTACAGGCCTTTTTCTCAGCAGCAAGGAGTAAATTGACATTTTAACACAATTAAAAGACACAATTCAAATTGAAGGCAAGAGATGATGCTTGGTAAATTTCACAGCTTTATTGTATCAGATGTTTGAAAAAAAGGGAAGCGGTGACTTAAATAGAATCACTTTCATGATAATTAAATATTGATATGTTTTCACAAACATGTACTGTAATGTGAAGCGAGATAACGAAAACAAGTATACATTTGTGGTGGAGTTTTGGCTCATTATCTGTGGAGACATTATACTCTAAGGATAATGTGGCTTAATTAGTATAAAACTACAGAATTCTCACCCTGACAAAAAAATAATCGTATATATTGTTTGTTTTAGATGTTCTGTTTTTGTTCAGTTTTCTTTGTGAGTAAATGTTTTGCACTCTGATTAAGGAATTTAGGCATTCGAATTATTTAGCATTATTAACACAAGTGTATAAAGCTAAACAAACAAACAAACAAATAAACAAACAAATAAATAATGCCTACATTGCTAATTTTTATTTTGTTTATTTATTTAGTAAGGGGCAATACACATGCAAATAGAACATGTTATATGTTAAATAAATAAATAAATATGAATAAATAGATAATTGATTGATTGATTGATTGATTGATTGATTGATTGATTGATTGATTGATTGATTGATTGATTGATTGATTGATTGAATGAAGCCTATATTGCTAATTTGAAAACATCAATCTTTAGTTATTTAGTAAGGACAATCAATTTAAATTAAATTTAAATTTAATTGAATGAATGAATGAATGAATGAATGAATGAATGAATGAATGAATTTTTATTTATAAATATTATTTATATTTGTTCATTCATTAATTCATTCATTCAATTAATTAAATGTATTGATTTATTTATGATGGATTTTACATTTTACATGTACTATTTGTATGTGCATTGTACATAACATTTTAAAATTACCAACATATGTGTAGATATAGTGTATAGACTGTCATATTGGGGTGATATAAACACACCCAGTCCTTTTTTTTCAATTTAACAGCATAAAAATGGTGGACCAATTGGAGCGGTTTTCAGACCGACCGCAACTTGACATAGGAGTGCGGTCCCCCCGCCCACCGAATTGATTGACAGCTGCGAAACGCGCGCAAAGCAACCAGGAATAAAAGGTCTATTCAGTTCGCTAGGATAATCAATCATCAGCAAATGTAATCAAGAGTAAGTTTCACATGTTTAAAATGTTTTAAAACAGTGCATGTGTGTAATGAATTACAGCGATTCACTTCAGCTTTACTTCATCAGCACAGCCGCGTTTCAGAACAATTATAAAAGAAGATGCTTCAATCCCGGTTTGTGGATGTTAAATCAGGTTTATTTTGTACATTAACATAACAGATATCCCTACAGCAATGGAGATTAACCTGTATCCTGTCACATTTGTGTGCTAAAAGAGAGCAAAGCTAAATGCGCGCTCTGTCTGTCTGTGTGTATCTGTGTGTGTGCGTGTGTGTGTGTGTGTGTGTGTGTGCGCGTGCGAACTTTGTGTGACTCATCGATGCAACTGCACAACAAATACTCTCTGGTAAAGTTCTTAGTGAGATCAGCTTCCTTAAAGTCTGTCTGTTGTCTGACGCAGCCGAGGGAGGAGATTAAGGCATGCTGAAAGGCACATAGAAACGGTGGGCGGGGAGGACTAGCCTTAAAGGTGCAGTATGACAAAACAGCCCCCCAGTGCAAAAATGTATAAAATAGAATCTTGTAAAAGGTACAGTATAATGAAAAATTTGATGGGTGTTTTGAGCTGAAACTTTACAGACAAATTCTGGAGACGCAAAACACTTATATTAAATCTGAAAAAAGGGCTAACCTAGGTGCCCTTTAAATTATCAATGTAGGATTTATTTATTTATTTATTTATTCATTCATTCATTCATTTTTTCCCAGGGATGGGTTGTGGCTGGAAGGGCATCCGCTGCATAAAACATGTGCTGGATAAGTTGGTGGTTCATTCCGCTGTGGCGACCCCAGATTAATAAAGGGACTAAGCCGAAAAGAAAATAATTGAATGAATGAATGAACACACATTGCTAATTTGAAAATATCAATCTGTATTTATTTTGTTTTATTTTAAAATGTTATTTATTTATTTAGTAAGGGACAATGCACATGTAAAATGTAAAATGCACCAGATTTAGCCAACACTGACTAACTGACATAGTCCCTTTAGGTAGGTTAGGAATAAAATATTAAACAAGCATTATTATAACAATATACACCAAATTTAGAACAAGAAAAAAATACGAAAAAGAAGACAAGAAAAATAGAGACCAAATTACAGGCTATCATAGCATATTATATCCATAAATTACCATCATGAAAATTGTCATGGCTCAGTAGTCATATTTTCAGCTTTTTAAAGAAACCACGGTGCCCTGTATATATATTTTTCTGTTCCACTCATGTGTTACTATAAAAGCAAAAGACAAAATTGACAAAAGGTATTTCTTCATAACAGAAAATTACAATCACCTCTACTACCAGCAAATGTATACCTTCCTCTGGCTGGGTCAGTTGGCATTTCTGTGTGGAGTTTACATGTTCTCCCCGCATTTGCGTGGGTAAAAATATTTATTAAATAGCTTTACTTTTAAAAACGAGGCCCCTGTTCCTGGTTTGTTTTTCTAGAGTTTAAAATATATATATATATATATATATATATATATATATATATATATATATATATATATATATATATAGTCCGAATTTAACTGTTAAATACAGTAGGAATGTTGAAAAAAATAATCTACATTTTACGGTAAATTACTGTATATTGTCAAAAGCGACCTTCTAGCTGTGAGGCGACAGCTCTAATCACTAAGCCACTGTGTCACCCACCAAAAGTGATAAAAATATTATTATAACACAACATCTGTTTAAAAGGCTAACAGTATCGTTTAAACACATGCCGGGATTATTGGCTTACATTTTACAAACTGATACTGAATAAATTAGATGCCATTCTGTGGTCATTGTCAAGGGTCCACAATAGACTAGACTGCTATGTTAAGGTGCTCAATGCTAAATAATATTGGGGTCGTCTCCATGCTCTTGCTGTGTGTGTGTGTGTGTGTGTGTGTGTGTGTGTGTGTGTGTGTGTGTGTGTGTGTGTGTGTGTGTGTGTGCGCGTGCGTGCGTGCGTGCGTGCGTGCGTGTGTGTGTGTAAGCCTCTTATTAGCCCCAGTGTCACTTTTCAGCCAAATTCTCCATGTGAATCCACATCTGCTCATCTGCCTGTGCTGCAGGATGGAAACAGTGCTTTTTACATGCGTCTCAGAAATGCATCTCACAAAATAGGGTTTTTTGAAAAGCAGGTCAATGATGTACTAGAACGAAAATGGAAAACTATCTATGGTAACATCTAAAATAAATAGTTTGAGGTCAAAATATTGTACTTTATTGGTGAATCAATATAAATACATTATCCATCTATTATGTTGCATATTACCTTTTAGGTTTGTGTGTGTGTGAGATTGAAAGATCAAAGAAAGAAAGATAAATGGTGCTATTTGTGTAATGCTAGTCTATAGTTATTTTTGTTTTTGTTTTTTTTGCCTATGAACATTGTCTTATGTCTAATTTGACTCTAAAATGCTGTAGCTGAGGCATGTTTTGAACTATGTTTTGCTTTAAACATGTTGACGTTCATAGCAATCCAATGTTTAGTGTGACGTCACACGAAGTGGCTTCCAGGTCCAAGCGCTGTATCAAACTGTATAGGGAAGCTCACCAAATGATAATAATAAAAGTTTACAAAGCGATGTAATACTTTCAAAAATCACAATTGCAATATATATATATACACACACACACACACACACACACACACACACACACACACACACAGTTGAAGTCAGAATTATTAGCCCCCTTTGAATTTTTTTTTTCTTTTTTAAATATTTCCCAAATGATGTTTAACAGAGCAAGGAAATTTTCACAGTATATCTGATAATGTTTTTTCTTCTGGAGAAAGTTTTATTTGTTTTATTTTGGCTAGAATAAAAGCAGTTTTAATTTTTTTTAACCATTTAAGGTCAAAATTATTAGCCCCTTAAAAACCCCTAAAAAGCTATTTTATTTTCGGTAGTCTACAGAACAAACCATCGTTATACAATAACTTGCCTAATGACCCTAACCTGCCTAGTTAACCTAATTAACCTAGTTAAGCCTTTAAATGTCACTTTAAGCTGTATAGAAGTGTCTTGAAAAATATCTAGTCAAATATTATTTACTGTCATCATGGCAAAGTCAAAATAAATTAGTTATTAGAAATGAGTTATTAAAACTATTATGTTTAGAAATGTGTTAAAAAAGTCTTCTCTCCATTAAACAGTTAAACTATATATATATATATATATATATATATATATATATATATATATATATATACAGTATATAGCATGCTGCTATCTCTTTGAATTAACTTTTTACCTTGTTCACTCTCAAACCAATAACCCAGCCATGCAAGTGAACCACATTAATAAATCTTTTTATTTTACTGTGAGATCTAAATGTAATAATTTGCACATCTAACACTAAGTATTTCATTTGTTTTGTTGGTTGTCATGCTGGAACTACCAGAATTCTATAAGCACTAGAATGACCAGTCATTCTGAGTGTTCATATAACACTGTACAGGATTTATTTTTTGTCACATCATATTTACATTTGAGGCTTCTATCGACATTTCAGAGTTACGTTATTATCCTAAAAGTACAATTTTTTTGGTAATATAGCCTATAATGTATTATAGTTACAGTAAACCATCAGCGAAGGTTCACTTCCTCCAGCAAGCAGGAAAGAAGTTAATTATATTTGGTTAATAGAAATTAAGCAACAACGTTCTTAAATGACATCCTCGTGGTATATCCCAGTGCATGCTTTTCTTTTTTTTGCTACTGTACACACTCAAAAGTATGTAATTTTCTAGAACAAAAAAGTACACACTTTAAGGATGTAGTACGAGTAGGCGAATTGGGTCAAATGTTGTTTTTTGAAAGTTTGAAAGACATGTCTGAAGTAAATTTATATTTTTGCTCAAATCATTATAGTTTTGTTAGCAGAAATTTGCTAGACAACAAAGACACACATACTCAACAGCATGGGAAAAAGTCAATTTGGCCATTATGTTCATTCAAGGTAGAAATACAGCGGTCCTGCATTATTCGTGGGAGTTACATTCTAAAATAACCACTATAGGCAAAGTACACATTTCTCAGACAGGCATTAACATTTTCACACTTTTCTCTCTCATTTGAACACTCTCAAACCTTCATAGAAAAATAAGTCCAGTATTATAGAATGAAACTAACGATCAGGCGGAAACATTTACTGCTGTCAGCAAAAGGTTCATAAAGCTTTTTAGCTTTTGTGCAGATAATGTTGGCATCCAGCGTAATGTTCTTTTTCCTGCCCTCACTGATCCACAAGCAGACTCCATCTTTAAGGGGGTTGCACACCTGATGCACTATGCACATGACAGTTGGAACACACACCGAAACTGCACAGTCGCATGTTATTTAAAATTATATTATTCAGATGGCGCTCTGTGGTGCGGCAGAAATATGTGTCGTAGCTGAGCACCGCAGAAAGCTGCCGACTTGATATAAACCAATGTTTACAATTCTAAAATGTATGGCGCTGCGTGGCAGGCCGTGTCAGGTTTGCGACTCCCTTTACGGTCGTCTTGCTGTGGTACCCTTTTTGCATATGTGTTGAAACTCACACTGCCTGCGATTAACAAAAAAAATTTAATTTGTACTATACAGGAGACACAGAGGAGATTGATGGGAAATAGCGAGGGACCACTATTCTCAGATCTCTATTTGCATTTTGTAATAACAATTTTAAAACAATTTTAAAATGAAAAGGCAGGGTACTATTAGTTATATGGGTTTTATTTTAACAAAGATATTAAATCACAAAATTTAAAATGGTCAGAATGACTGCTTCTGTAGTTCTAGTGTTAAATACATCATTAAAACTCCCCCCAAAAAGTATAGCTACATATCAGTGTGACACTTACAGCTTATAATACACTCTTATGCTGCAGATGATTTTGATTTAAATTAGATTTTGACTGTAGGACTCTTAATTCTGTGGGTAAAGAAAGTGTCAGAGTTTGTGGTAGGCTTTCTCCTTTATTGCAAAAAGTTCTTTCTAAATCTGCAGTAAGGACACGTTCCTGTCACATCACAAACGCACACTTTAATAAGCTGACAGAAAGCAGGTTAATTCATTTATAAGCAGAAATAAAATGGAAGAAAATCTATCTGTGAAGATCAGTTTGCGCTTAAGCCATAGAAGACATTCCTCCATTTCGTGAAATTACGTTAATGTGCGTGCATGACCTTGTGCACTGTCAGCTTATTAAGCCTAATTAGGGTTACAGATATGCATGTAAACACACTTGTTGTCAGACTTGTGTTCAATGTGATACATTATATTCAATCCTCAATGCTGACGTTACTGTTTGTTTCACTGTTTACCAACACAGAGGAAGCCTGAGATAATGTGTAAACTAGACAATTACCATAAGCAGTTAACCAATCACTGAGAAGTTAATGTAGGCTCTCAGAAAAGAATGGTTTAAGGAGATTGATTCATTTATTCAACATTTATTCAACATGATATCAACATTTTTAGACAATTTCAGACCATTTCAGATGCACAGATGCATGGATGGATGGATTGGATTAGGACAGACAGAATTGGGATAGATAGGATTGGAATGGATGGATGAATGGATAGATGGATGGCTTGGATTGGATTGGGATAGATAGCATTGGGATGGATTGGATTGATTTGATGGATGGATGGATGGATGGATGGATGGTAGGGGTGGTTGGATAGATGGTAGGAGTGGTTGGATGGAGTGATGGACTGGATTAGATTGATTTGCATGGATGGATGGATGGGTTGGGATGGTTTGGATTGGGATGGATGGATTGGATAGATGGTTTGGGATGGATTGGATTGGGATGGATGGATTTGATAGATGGTTTGGGATGGATAGGATTGGGATGGAATGATTTGATAGATGGTTTGGGATGGATTGATTGGATAGATGGGTTGGGATGGATTGGCATAGATTGGATTGGTTGGATGGATGCATGGATAGATGGAGGTTGGGTTGGGATTAATTGGATGGATGGATGGATGGATGGATGGGATGAAGGATTGGTATGGATGGAGGATTGGGAGGGATGGAGGGAAGGATAGATGGATTGGATTTGAATAGATTGGATGAATTAATGGTTGGGATTGGATTGGAATGGACGGATGGATGGAGGGACGAGTTGGAATGGATTGGATTGATTGGATGGATGGGTTGGGATGGATGAGTGGTATTGGATTGGATTGCGATGGATGGATTGGGATAGATAGGATTAGGATGGATGGATGGATGGATGGATTGGATTGATTTAATAGATTGATGGATGGTTGCGATGGATAGATGGATTGATGGATTGATTTGGATGGATGGATGGATGGATGGATGGATGGATGGATGGATTGGAATGGATTAGGATATATTGGATAGATGAGTTGAGAAGGATTGGGATGGATTGGATTGGTTTAACGGATGCACAAATGGATAAATGGTTGGATTGGGATTGAATTGGATTGGGATGAATGGATGGACTGGGATGGATTGGATGGATGGGTTGGGATGGATTGGATTTATTGGATGGATGGATGGATGGATGAATGATTGGGTTGGTTTGGGTTGGGGTTGATTGGATGGATGGATTTCCGTCATCATATAGACATTCTCATCAGTGACATGCAGTCTAAACAGTCTCTCTGTCGTTTTGTTGTTGTTGAGCAATTCATTAAAAAAAACTTAAACACAGTAATTTGAATATTAGTCATTTGTTACTTTACAACACTGCATAAGGGTTGTACAAATTTCGGCTTCTTCATTTTGTCCAGTTGACCCCTTATCTGCTTACATGATGAATTTCCTGTTTTGGTTTAAATGTTTAAGTGGGTGTAAATGTGCAGATGTGTGTAAAACCTTTCCTATCCTTATGGGGCAATATTTTGTTTTATAAAACCCCCATTAAGAGGTTTGGTGTCACAATGACTTGGTTTTCAGGTAGACCATTAAAAACACAGCCCACATCTGCCCAATTTAACTAATCAGAGTGTTTCCTATTTTGAGTGCTTTATGCATCAGACAACGAGCCAGTGGTCCTTCTGTGTGTTTGTGAGGCTGAGACTAAAAAAGACGTGGCAGCAACCGTCTGCTTCTTTCTATAGAGCTATTGTTATGCTTTTGTTGCCAGAACTGTGTGTGCCTCATCCGCTGAATCCAAAAACAATTCATTAATGGATCCCTTCTCAGTACTACATGCCTCTTTGAACTCTGGAATAATTGTCTTTTTAGTACTTGGAGAGCCTTATGGCTTTGACCCTGAACATTTCTTTTCATGTACTATGAATAATTATTGTTCCTAGAATGTTTACTCAAGTTGAAGGACACACTGATGGATAAAAAGGAACATTTTACAAAAAAAAAATTATAAACTCATATATATTTTTCTCTCAAATGTGATTTTATTTTTTCAGTGAATCGCTGTATATCAACATTTGGCCCTAGGCATAATAGCATGAAATGTCTGCTGTGAAAAGTGATTCTTCTCATAGTATATACTTATAAATTTCTCCCATGACAATGTTGGTTGCTTCTTGTTGAATGTGAAGCTTAAACGTTTGCTAAACTAAAAAATATGTATTTAATTCAGTATTTTCATGGCATTTATTTTGTAGTTTAGTCCTGTTTCTCATTTAATTTCCTTTTATCATTATGCTATCCAGCCTTGTGTATGTTTCATGTTGTTATCTCAGGTGTGTGTCAGGTTCTAATTGGTTAGTCCTTGTCATGTAAATCTGTTTCTTGTTCTTATGTTATTGCTATACCATGCCAAGCTAAACCTAGCCTCGTCACTGTTTGGTTTAATTGTTATTTTAAATAAACTGCACTTCAGTTCATAAAGCTTACCACATTAAATTCAACTATATTAAATAAACAGCAGCACCTATTATTAAAGCCGTTTTAAAAAGGCAGAGAGTATCATGTTTAATCAAAGTAGAGAAATGCATCAAAGTCAGATTTAAATTCCAGAAGAAGTGTCCAAGGTAATGCTGCTCTAAGCAGGGTTTATGAGCAATAAATGTCTTGATACTTAAATCTTCAAAATCATCTAAATTAATGTATAAACATGTATGGTTATCTTTACAAAAAATTGGATTGGGATGGATGGATGGATGGATGGATGAGTTGGTTTGGGATGAAAAGTCTTTTGCCATCCACTATAAATATCTCCACTTCAGGCACATCGCTAATCCACATAGATATTATTTTACCACCGAAAAAATCTTATTAAACACTTTTTAAACACTTCTAATAGAGTGGAGTAACAATGACATCACCTTGTAGGCCAATCGGGTGCTAGTGTAGCAGAGGCCAGCTAGTGAAGTGCTGTGCAGGTACAACCTCACTTCTCTGACCTCTAAAAGGTGCTTTAGCGACAGATGCCATCCACCTTGGTAGAGCAACCGACTCCCATGCGGAAGTTTGGCGGTTCGATCCCAGCTCGGAGCGGGTTGGGTGTAGTAGAACCTGCCTGGTTACACTGGTGCCATGACCCGGATAGGAATAAGTTTTAGGGGGGTGAGTGAATATTGCTGTGCAGGTACAACCTCACTCTTCTGACCTCTAAAAGGTGCTCTAACGACAGATGCTGGAGGCCATAGTCTTTAGTCACCTTGGTAGAGCAATCAACACCCATGCGGAAAGTTGCCGGCTAACATAACAAATAATAAGCTCTGTGTTCAAACAAAGAAAAAAAAATCTTTTTAAATTGTAAAAACATTACACTTACACGTTTTGTCCAACCGAATAATCCTCACATGAAAAATACATCTTTTAGCACTTTTGGATCTTAAATGCAAACACAAGAATTGAAAAGTTAACATTAGGCTATAAACAAACTACAATGCCTACGGGCACTCGCCTGCTGACGTCAGCACTACCTTGCTACAGACATTGTTTTCAAGCTTACTTTTAGAAATATGGTCTATGACAAAGATTGAATCTCTCGGTTTATCATATATTATAATCCACACAATACATTATGAAAAGACACCGCCATCACTATTCTATACCTCTATGGACGCGCCGGCTCTGATTATCTTAGGTGTGTGTCAGTTTATAGTGGGTTAGCCCTTGTCATGTGAATCTGTTTCTTGTTCTTATGTTATTAATATACCATGCCAAGCTAAGCCAAGCCTAGTCACTGTTTTGTTTGTTTTGTTTAAATGTTATTTTGAATAAACTGCACTTCAGTTTATCAAGCTATGTTGAATTCATTATAATATTAAATAAACAGCAGCACCTATTATTAAAGCCGTTTTAAAAAGGCAGAATATTTGATTTCCAATCATCCACAACTCATTGCTTATATAAAAGAATAATAATAGAACAAATAATAATGATAATGTATTAAAATAATAATAGATTAAAGACACAAAAAATACAGAGACTAAAGATTATCCATTAAATATAACCCAAAACCAACTATATATCATGTTTAAGCACAGAGACATGCATGAAAGTCAGTGGTAGATTCCAGAAGAAGTGTCCAAGGTAAAGCTCCTCTCAGCACGGTTTATGAGCAATGAATGGCCTCTGACATTCTGGTTCTTACATCTCCAAAATCATCAAGCTAATTTATAAATATGTATAGTTATGCAACATATAAGTAGCAAATTTGTGAATTTAAAATAACTACATTGTGACTCATCCTCACTTAAACCTACAATCCATATGTTACAAACGCCAACGATCCAGCCTTTGCAGATTGCTGGAAAACATTCACTATCACCCGAACTACAATTCTACCACTGAACTGCACTACATTTCCCATCAGGCACATCAAACACACACCAGTTCCGGATCACAACTGATTACTTGCACACAGCTGTAGCTCATAAAGACTGATTAGTTGGACTATATATATACACCTCACATTCTCACACATTCTGCTGAGTCTGTTGTAACGTGTTTTGTTTGAACATTGGTCTGACATCCGAATGAATGCTTTGTGAATAAATATGTCTTGTTCCAGGGTCGTCAGATCTGGAAACGCTTCTGAAATGACCAATGCTTTAAATGCTTTAGTCATATGATCTGGTGTTTTGAAACACTTTAGCCATGTGACCTGAGTGGTTCGGATAATGCCTTGTTTTAAAACACTTGCGCTTCGAGATCTCGACACTGTGCCAAAACATCAGTTTCACATCAGCCATCCCTTCTTTTGGATTACCCTCATGTTATTGTTTGCTCCTGTTTTGACCATTGTCTGTCTGACTAAGTTGTAAATAAACTGCATTTGGACTCCATTGTACCAAGTCTCTCATGTTACACCATGACAACAAATGCTGGAGTATTTGGACATTTCTAGAGAGTTTAGTCCTCTGCCATGAGACACAGTGAGGTGAAATGTGAAGCAGATTCTGTGGTGGCCCCCTCCCCACAACAGGTGTGCACTCCAAATGTAAAGGTAAATCAATTTATGATGTCGCAAACATTATTGCTTCCATAGAACAATTCAATAACACAATTAGACATAATCATGTACATCCCTGTGATAACCAAAGTCAGCAATGTGAACTGTTTCACTCAGAATATCACTAAACAAGTATTTTTTTCAAGTACATAATCAAAAAGAAAAAAAAAAGAACTTTGAAGTTAGAAAATGATGGCACTGAATTACATCCAGTCTTTTGTGCGTTACATGTGCATAAGTGTGAGCATGAGTAATAAGTTGCTGGCTGCATTTCACTGCAAGGGTTCAAAGTAATAATACATACAGTCCTTTTAAATTTAGATTCAGTTTGTTGAACTAAAGAATGCTTTTTTGATTCCCTTTAGCTGGATTTGAAGTATATATGTGGAATTTCATAATGTCTTTTATCAATTTATTAGACACTAAGAGGGAGTATTTATAATTTTTAACTGACAAGAAGAGAAGGAAACATTCTGCAATAACAGCTGCATCTTGACCTGACTGTTCACTGACCTTCACACCCGCATACTGTATCACCTGAAACAACACAACAGGGCAATGAGTGCACATGATGACCTTCTGCCTGTTCCATCAGTGAAGGACAAACCACCAAACTCTCTCTCTCTCTCTCTCTCTCTCTCTCTCTCTCTCTCTCTCTCTCTCTCTCTCTCTCTCTCTCTCTCTCTCCCTCTCCCTCTCTCTCTCTCCCTCGTTCTCTCAAACTTGAAGTAAATGCTCCATCTAAATGCAGCTTATTCTTCCAAGTAATGGTTATTGCTAAAATGGATACAGCCAACCCAGGCTCATTCTGAAAACATACCTCTATACACATTTCTGGAGAGCGCCAAATTTGTTCCAGGAGCTACGTTTTTTGCTGTTTTTGCTTTCGTGAACCCACCAGAGGCCACTGGGTCCATTTTTTGAGATCTCAAATTTCTCTTGCGAGTGCAATTTGCACTTGCTCTTCTCACTTAAATCCACCAGAGGCAAAAAGAAAAGCCCTCACCTGATTTTTACCACATTTTCACATTTTATTGCATTCTCACCCTGTTATTTACTTGTTTATTTAAATTTTTGGATTCTGTTTTTATCTCACCTACTTTCTGGAACTATTCTTCACCAGACTCGAAATCCGTTGTCATGGTCAACTCCTCTCTGCGTCTTAAGTCTGCCGACGTACATGGTGAGCTAACTGGACAAACTGGTAATAGCGGGGAAGCAGTCTATACGGTAAGCAGTCAGCTGGTAAGTGCGAAAAGTAACTGCGTCATACCGCCCCGTAGTATTCGTTTTAAAAAACAAAATCTAGCCATACGTACTTCTGGCTAATAGTTGGCGATCTCCAGAAATGTATATAGGGCTACATTTTCAAAATAAGCCTATGTTGGATACTGCTGTAGTCAGAAGTTAACAATAATTATTTAGATTATTTATTAAAATTACCCATTAATTGTATTTTTTACGTGACGCAGTGGCGCAATAGGTAGCGCTGTCACCTCACAGCAAGAAGGTCACTGGTTCGAGCCTCGGCTGGGTCAGTTGGCGTTTCTGTGTGGAGTTTGCATGTTCTCCCTGCGTTCGAGTGGGTTTTCTCCGGGTGCTCCGGTTTCCCCCACAGTCCAAAGACATGCGGTACAGATGAATTGGGTAGGCTAAATTGTCTGTAGTGTATGTGAGTGTGAATAAGTGTGTATGTGTTTCCCAGTGATTAGTTGCAGCTGGAAGGGCATCCGCTGCATAGAACAGATGCTGGATAAGTTGGCGGTTCATTCCGCTGAGGCGACCCCAGATTAATAAAGGGACTAAGTCAAAAAGAAAATGAATGAATGAATGTATTTTATTACTTCTACCCCTATTCCAACCCTAAACCCAACCCTCACAATAATGTGAAAACAGAAATTATAGAGTATTATTCCTATTATTTATTAAATTACTGATTACACAGTATTTTATTATCATCTAGCGTAACCCAAACCCAAAACACAACTCTCACAGTGATGTAAAAATATTAATTATTGTTGTACTGTGTCACAAAAATTATCTTTATTTATGTGACTATCCGTAGTTGTATCCCATCTAGACTTTACCCTAAGTAATGCATTTCAAATTTGTAAAAAATGCAAACAGCGTACTCTAGTGTATCTGTCATCGTATCTGAGCAACGTATTTTACATTGTGCAAAAATGTAAGCTAAGACACAATTTTTCCAATGTGCATGGGCTGTAAGATTATGTATAACTATCATCACCAATCAGTAATCACCAAATCAGTATACAAGCTCATTTTAATGCAATATGATTGAAAATCGATGGTGGCTCCTCTAATACAACACAATTTTTTTACCTATCGAGCTACCCAAATGCCAGGTTTTATTTTATTATATATATATATATATATATATATATATATATATATATATATATATATATATATATATATATATATATATATATATATATATATTTTTTTTTTTTTTTTTTTTTTTTTTTTTTTTTTTTTTTTTTAATATTTTTTTTATGAAAGGGTAAAATCCATTATGTTATTCTCCTGGTATATTTAGTAAACATTCCTAATGGCCCATATTCAAGAAAGCGACAAATAGGCTGGAGGACTGGCAGGTTTAAGCACCCTTTTACAATTGTGAATACATTTCATTGGAAATGATTCTATGGACATTGTTGACAGCCGACAATGCTAAAACAATATTGAGGTCATGTCCATTCTCTAACTGTTTTTATAATAACCTGTTCCTCATGCCAGCAGCAGCTTTGAGCTCTCTGAGTGAACACAGTGCTATAACTCATCCACATCTGCTGTCTGTGCTGCCCATTGGCTGTTATCTGAGAGGTAGCTCTTCAACTGCTGCTACACTACAGAAATGAGCTCCAGTCTATTTAATTTAGCCAGTAAAAAAATAAAATTAAAAAAATTATTTAAAAAAACAACGTAATAAATAACATAAGTATTTAGTAATGCCTGTACCTTGGAGTCTTTTAAATAGTATATGCATCTCTGTGCATGGGTAACTGCATGAAGCATAAAAAAATATATAAAAAATACCCATAGTGTCACATTTTTGACCTATAAATGCTTTACATTTATAGGATAAAATCATTTGTAAATTGCATTCTTACATACTTTGTAAAGTGTATTTTACTGTAGGACAGTTGTTTAGTATGTTAATGTATTTTGAAGTTGCACTGTGAAAATTACTGTATATTTTACAGTAAGTATACAATACTGTAAATGCATACACAGCAAGGAAAATGGTGCTGTAAATACAGTATTTTTGCTGTAATTGATTTACAGTTAGTTACTGGGAACTAAACTAACATGAATTGGATTTTACTAAGACAGTTATGCAGTATGTTACTGTATTTTAAAGTTGCATTGGGAAAATTACTGTATATTTTAAAGACATACAATACTGTAAAAACAACAACAAGGTAAATGGTGCTGTAAAATGTAAATACAGCATTTTTGCTGTAATTGATTTACAGTAATTTACTGATGAACTGAACTGTAATATGAATTGAATTTTACTGTAGGATGGTAATGCAGTATGTTACTGCATTTTAAAGGTAAAAACATACACAGCAAAATAAATGGTGCTGTAAACATAATCCAGTACTTTTACGGTAATTGATTTACAGTCAGTTACTGGGGAACTAAACTAAAATTAACTGAATTTTACAATAGGACTGGGACGCAGAATGTTACAGTATTTTGAGGTTGCATTCTGAAAATTACTGTATATTTTACAGTAGAGATATTTAATACTGTAAATACATAGCAAGTAAATGGTGCTGTAAACGTAAGTATGGTATTTTTGTTGTAATTGCTTTACAGTAAGTTACTGGGAACTGAACTTATGAACTGAATTTTACTGTAGGACAGTTATGCAGTATGTTACTGTATTTTGAAATTGCATTGTGTATATTTTACAGTAAAGGTATACATACAATTTTATAAATAGTGCTGTAAATGTGGGTCCAGTATTTTGTTGTAATTGATTTACACTAAGCTACTGCTGTACTGCTGCTAGTAAGTTACTGATTTTCACAGGAAATTGTCAACAGTGCATGTTTGAATAGCAAATTTGGTTGATTGCATGTGAGTTTGATATTAATATAAAATATTTTGGTTGCTATTGAAGTAAATCTTCCAAACTTTTAATTTGCCACACTGTGACCACAATTATGTTTAATTTTGATTGTTTTTCAAACAGCAGTGCACTTCTTGGCCTGTTATAAATGGGTTTCTGAGCTGATTGTCGAGCAGAGGTTGTTTATGAGTTGAGTTTTCAGTTTTTTGAGATATGTTTTTACAGAACTCTTGATTTGATTTGGGGTTTGTTCCAGAGAGTGCTGTTGCAGCAGTATAACTGTGTTCCAGCTTTCTCCTCTGAGTCCTCTTCAGAATGGACAAGCCGTCTGGATTGAGCAGAAATAGATTGGTGTGAGACAAAGAGCAGGCAGGTGGGAGTTTTGTGCTTAGGCAGAAACTCAGAGCTATGGGGAGGGGGAAAAAAGATTAAAAACACAACCTCTTAGTCTCTCTTGAACTTTAGACCGAGGCTGCTGAGCTAACTATATTTTTACTACAAATTTGATTTGCTACATTTTCATCAAATCCTTTATTTTCCTAACATGAGGTATTGGAACAGTTTTACTGCTCAGTTGATTGACTTTATAGTGTAAACTAAATGAAATAGCATTTTCCCTACTTGTTATAAACCATCTTTCTGTCCAAATGATCATATACATCAACTTCAGCATATTTTTGAATAATTAGCATTTACTAAACTATCTCCCCTAACACCAGGACATGCCTTAGAAATTGTTGTATTAATGCGTGGTACCCTTTCAATCGACTTTATATTTTGTAATTTGTGAAGCTTCATTTGTGATGCATTATTACAAGGTTTCTTTATGGCAAGTCATTTCACTCATCTTTGTACATCTTTGAAATGCCTCTCAGGCAGTATGCTCGGGCATTCTGTTTAAATGGGAAAACTCTCCAAAACCAAGATTTCACAAACTTATGATTACATTTAGTAATCATTTAGTTCTTATAAGTTTTGTTCCTTTGGATCAAATAAAATCAGCTTTTTTTCCAGGTTGCCCGAGCTAATGTGCACTCGAAGGAAACAAGATCACGACACCAACCTCATTTATGGCTGTGTTACACATTAGCATCCTCTAAATATTGGTTTGTCAGATCGCGCTGGTCTTTCACAACTTTGCCTTTGGCAAAACTCCTCCAGAAATAACAGTGACTCTTTGTTTATGAGTTTGTGGGTGTTTGAATAGTTGCTGCTGTCATGTGATAGTGTGATGTTTGACAGGATGGACTGTACCTTGCATTCGTTTCATACAGATTACTAAAACAGAAAACTTTTTGTTTTCAAGTGTAGTGGGTTCATTTAAAAGTCCAGTTTTCAAGCTTTATGTGGATCTATATTTTTATTTCTGTGAAGCAAGTATTTGCTGAGATTCCATTGTGTTTGTTTGTTTGTTGACCACAAAAACGGTCGTAAAAGCACACGTCTGGTCTGAGCTTCTCCACTATAGGGAAACATCAGTCTATGGCAGGGTTGGGCAAACTCGGTCCTGGAGGGCCGGTGTCCTGCACAGTTTAGCTTCAACTCTAATCAAACACACCTGTTATAGAGTTCTAGTAAAGCTACGGTCACACCGGGCTTTGTGTGTGCGAAATTCTGACGTGCTGCGCTGCGAAAAGGGGCGGGATTAAACAAGCTTATTAGACATTTTAAAAAGCCAGCGATCGCTCCATGTTTTAAATTTCTGTCCAGAGAGGTCCTGTTTTGATCCTCGATTGGTTCCATGCAGCCAAGTGATGCGATTTCGCAGGTTAGAGTTCACTAAGCTTGAACTTTGCACCGCAGCAACCTGCGAAACTTGACGCATGACCCCGCGTTTCCGGTCTGACGCATTCGCGTGCGTATGAATGGAAGTCTATGGGAAGAAAAGTCAAGTGTGACCGCAGCTTTATCATGGAGACACTAATTAGCAGAATCAGGTGTGTTGAATTAGTGTTGGAGCTAAACTATGCAGGACACCGGCCCTCCAGGATCAAGTTTGCCCACCCCTGGTCTATAGTGATTGATGATTGGGTCTTTGATGATTAGTTTTCCTGCCCATGGAATTGATTGACAGGCTACATGTTTCTATAATAATATGAATGCACACATCCACAGAACATTTTTTTTGCAAATAAACTGGGATTAAAATATCTGTCCAACTCTCTGTGATTTTTATAAGTTTTATAAGTTTAAAATGTTTTTAAAACAGAGCGTGTTTGTTATAAAGACACTTAAAATTGAATGTAAATCTTAACCGCTATGATCACAACAGCTGCATGGTGTCAGTAAATGCATATACAGTTGAAGTCAGAATTATTAGCCCCCCTGTTTATTTTTTTCCCCAATTTCTGTTTAATGGAGAGAAGATTTTTTTTCAACACATTTCTACACAAAATTGTTTTAATAACTCCTTTCTAAATATTGATTTATTTTATCTTTGCCATGATGACAGTAAATAATATTTGACTAGATATTTTTCAAGACACTTCTATACAGCTTAAAGTGACATTTAAAGGTGTAACTAGGTTAATTAGGTTAACTAGGCAGGTTAGGGTAATTAGGCAAGTTATCGGATAACGATGGTGTGTTCTGCAGACTATCGAAAAAAATAGCTTAAAGGGGCTAATAATTTTGTCCTTAAAATGGTTCATAAAAAATTGAATACTGCTTTTATTCTACATGAAATAAAACAAATAAGATATTCTCCAGAAGAAAAAATATTATCAGGCATACTGTGAAAATTTCCTTGCTCTGTTAAACATCATTTGGGGAAATATTTAAAAAAGAAAAAAATTTCAAAGGGGCTAATAGTTCTGACTTCAACTGTATGTGTGTACTGCAAACGGCATTTGTGTGTGACTCATCATTTCAAAAAGGCTTGAATAAACTCCTCCACAAAGATATCTAGATATACAAATGTCTCCATCATGTCTCTATCACTGACTGCTGTTTATCAGATGCAATGCAGGAACAGCAGACATGCAAGTAGGAACGTTGGGCAGGGAGAAGCAACTCATTTGCATTTAAAGCATCAGTCTGCAAAAACAGCTACACTGTATTCAGACAGCAAAATGGGCAGATTCTGGAGGCTATAATAAATTATATATAATTATATATAATATAATATTATATATAATATAATTATACTTTAATAAATCTTATGGGTATTTTGAGCTGAAACTTTACAGACACATTCTGGAGACACCAAAGGCTTATCTTAAATCTTGTAAAAGAGGTAAAATAGGTGTTCTATGATGACAACTATGCATAAACACATTCTTCAAATAAAACTAATGTTATCAAATAATGATTATAAAAAATAAAATCACACATTACTAATCAAAAATTGAGTTGACACATTTATAATAGTACAATTACAAAATATCTCCGTTAAGCATGACATTTATTTAACATTATTATGGCTTTTGAGCAAAACAATCTGATTTTGTCACATTTAAAGTAGTATTGTAAAACTAAAGACTTTTTATTGAAAATGTGGAAGCAGTACTACTCTATAGAAACCCAAGATTATATGTTTTGGAAAAAAATGTAAAAATCACGACATCATGTATGACCAGATTAAAATGAAATCAAACCACAATAAATTTACTTTACATATTCCTCATGTACAAAACGTAATTGCATTGTCGACAGCAGCTAAAAAGCAAACAGCCACAGAGAGCTGAGATTCAGCACTCGTGGGGAGGAACACCTGAAGCATCAGCTGTTTCTGACTCAAATTTGGTTACTTGGATACAATAAATGTCAATTTTCATCAGCAAAATTTATGAAGTAAATGGCTGCTGATGTTGCGACTCTTTCCTTATGGTCATCAAATCCAGAAGCAGTAATTGGTCATCAAAGCTCTAACGTTTGCAGTTTGAAACAATTAGTCCCATCAGCTCCTGCTTGTTTAAAGAGCTTCAGATGGTGGGAAATAATGTGCCCAGACAACAAAATGTTGATTTGCAATGCTAATTGCTGTTTTAAAGTGACAGATTTGTTTAATTTGAAGAATGTTTAATCTGAGAATTTAACTTTAAGAACTTTCTGCTCTAGCAGCCAATCAGGGAAGACCACTAGATTAATGTGTGTCAGTGTATTGGTGTATTGTTGTAAAATATTAATTTTTAGTGTTTGAATTGTATATGATACTGAACATTTTGTGTCAATAATACCATATAATAATAATTTTATTAACATAATTATTGTAAAAAAAAACATTGATCTTTATTTTAGGAGAAAAGGTGATTTTTATAAAGGAGAACTGGCAATGCCAGAGCTAATGCATGAATAAATTATTGTTTAAATGCATAAATAAGCAAATAATAAGTCTGTCTGAAGTTTTCTATTTCTAATTTGTAGATTTGTGATTTTTGTTTTATCCGTTAAAATTATTGTACATATATATTATAGTTGTTATAATAACTTTTTTATAATAGTTTAAAATGTGGCATTACTATATGTGTGTTGTGATTGCCAGCCGTGTTTACTGTAGATTACTTCTGGTATTCTTACCGAACTACAACTCCTAGAACGCTTTGCACACATCACCTCCTGTCACAGCTGAAAACAATCCATATATATATATATATATATATATATATATATATATATATATATATATATATATATATATATATATATATATATGTATATACACAACTCACTTTCACAGACACTTTGCTGAGTCTTGTTTGTCTGTTAACATCACGTAGCATTTTTCCTTATCTAGCCTTTTGGTGTGTCGACCTTTAGCTTGTTTATTAATTTTTGATTCTTTCCAACCTAGATTGACCATTCAACTTTTTGTTACCTTGCTTTTTGGATTACCTTTATGCTCCTGTCTGTTCCTGTTTTTTGACCTTTGCCTGCATGACTAATAAACTTTTTATAGATCCGCACATCCTTTGTCAGAGTACAATGTGCAAATAAGTGCAGAAATATGTATTTATAGTATAATACTTACATTACATAATACATTAATACTTACATTTATGTAGCTCTTTTCTAGACACTCAAAGGACTTTACACAATGGGGGGAATCTCCTTATCCACCACCAGTGTGCAGCATCCACCTGGATGAGGCGACAGCAGCTATATTGCGCCAGATTGCACACCACACACCAGCTGATTGGTAAGAGACAGAGTGATGAAGCCAATTATGATATGGGGATGGTTAGGAGGCCATGATGGACAGAGGCAGTGGGCAAATTTGGCCAGGATGTCGGGGTTAAACCCCTACTTTTTTCGAAGGACATCCTTGGATTATTAATGACCACAGAGAGTCAGGACCTAGGTTTAAAGTCTCATCCATAAGACAGCGGTCACTGTGCAGTCTAGAGTCCTCATCAATATACTGGGGCATTAGGACCCACACAGACCACAGGTTGAGTGCTCCCCGCTGGCTTCACTAACACCACTTCCAGCAGCAACCTGGCTTTCCCATGTGGTCTCCTATCCAGTTACTCACTGGGTGCAGTGGGCAACCATGTGAGAGTTGCAGAGAGCTAGCTGCCGGCTAAACAAACAAATACTTGCAATTGAAACAGTTCATTTTGTAGCAATGGTTTGCAACTGTTAATTAATTATTGGTAGTAATTATAGATATAATTTAAAATGTATAATACCTGTTATTATACATTTTTAATAATTAAGGATATAATAATAAAAATGTTTTAATTAATAAGGTATTGATTAATTAAATGATTGATTAATTGATTGATTGAGCAAATACTATTAGTTCAACTAGAAATTAAGTATAATAATTAACAACGTGACAATTTCAAAGCAAAAACCTGCAAATGCACACTGATTTGTGCATTTATAAGAACAAAATCTGACTAACAATAAGATTATTAATGTTCTTAAGGTGATATCATCATATATGAAGCTTCAGCTGAATCGGTGTCCACACATATCTGCATCATATAATTTTAGCTAATCTATGTATTCCTTAAGTAAAATGTGTGAATGTATATTCATTCAGTTTACATATCAATTTCAGTAATAATATTGACTTGTATGTAAATGTTAAGATGGTTTATGTGTGATACAGTTAGTAGTTATATTTTCTGTGTGTAATAAATATATTATATGAGAAACTTTAGCAAACAGGTTGTACTAATTGGATTTGCTTTGTAAGTCTTAAATAAAGTTTAAACATGATCACACTCTAAAAATCATTCAGCATAAATCTACTTTATTTTAAATTAAATTATTCAATTATGCGCAGACACAGAAAATCAAAAGGCTGCAGATTTTGTCTCTCCCTGCATATATTTATATATGATTACAGTTTTAATACTGTACTCTGTGACCAATCATGATTAATCCTTTCTTAAATTCTTATTATTATTATTGCTCATTAATATAAAAAAGCATGAAAAACTACATTTGGTCTCTTTAGATGTGTAATCACACTTCCTGGATAAAGCTTATAATGCATGCTTCACATAAATGACATAAAACTGCTATTTTTTCATATCATTAACCGAAGTCAGCAGTTAGTGATCATGTTAATGTCATGTGATATTTATGAGACTGCTGCTCAAATGAACACTGAAGTAACTTTTGCTGATTAACGGTCCATCTCTGTGATTATGTGAAGATCTCCCAGCAGCTCTTCAAACTCCGCTGCTCTGGTGAATTTTCGCGGCTGATCAGATTGATTGAGTCTCGAGCTTGAATCGGTCAAATCACTGCTTCAGCTGGCGACTGGATTTACAGATTCTCATGTATATCTATATGCAGATCCTTCACGCAGCAAATGAGCAGAATAAAAATGATCGGCCATCCGACGCAGCCCGCCATTGTAAGTCACTCTAAATCAATTAACTCTGAAAATCCGTCAAAGAAAGAAGAGGATTTAAACTGCGCTACACATCCCATTCAACTTTATCTGAGTCTGTGGAGTCAGTGGCTTAACTCTACCACACTACAGAGTCTTCAATCTAGATATTGCGCTCTTTAAACGTAATGTTGTCACACTCAGGTCCTATATTATGAATGTGACAGTCACCTTCGCCTGTGCGATGGGTTTTAAATGCATTTCCTAGAGCACGCAATAGCTGTTGAATAATGAAGTGAATTGAATCTAAGCTTTTTCTAATCCCCCGTGGAGAGAGACGATTCCCTCGGCTCTGCTGTTAAACCCCACATAGAGAAAAGAGGGGATTTACGCTCGTAATGCTTATTGCGGCCTCAGACTGTTGTGGCTGAATGCGAATATTGTCTTTCACTTCAAGGATGGCGACACTTATGTGTGCAGGTGTAACATCACAATACACGTGTCCTTTGCATTCTTGAGGAGAAGAAACGTTGTAGTTCTGTCAATAACAAAAAAAAAAGTGGAAACTTGATATTTGATTTAAATCTTTGGTCCCATTTTTATAATAAGGGATCTTAACTAATATGTACTTACACTGAAATTAGTAATTCATTCCAATGTACTTATTGTGTAAAAACAGGTTTACATTGTACCTAGGCTTGATTAAATACCTGCATGTAATTACATTTATAATTACACTTAGTGATGTGACGTTGTGCGCCGAGGCTTTGAAGCATGTATCAGAAAAACGATACATCTCGCAGTGAAGCAGTGTACCGGAGCTTGATTCGTTTAGCCATCATCACGTGATCAGTGATGTCCGAAGCTTCACTTTCGCCTGTACCCACGTGACTGCTTCGAATTTTGATTCAAAGGTTTAAACACCCCCATGGGTTATTAAAGTGTATAGTGAGAGATTAGGCGTAGACTACATACGTTTCTACTGTTTCAAAGCACTGCACCTATCCCACACACCAGTAATTAAACTAAAATACAATAGTAATTTATAGTAAAAAGGTTTTGAAGCATACTAAAGTGTATTAGCGTATTTTTTACAACTATCTTTAAAGAAAACCACTGCATATCGTAGTATAGTGTTTAACGGAGACCAGCTGGTGAGCGCAGCGTGAAAGCTTCACTCACATAGCTTCCTCCTTAGAGCATTCGCCTCCCATGCAGGAGTCGCTGGTTCGATCCCTGCTAGGAACAAGTGAGTGGGTGAAGGACTAGATGGAATAAGATGTAAGTGCTTTTGAATACCTTGGATTTTACTACAGTCATCTGTGGTGTAATGTAATATACCTTATGTGTAAAAACTACAGTAATTGAGTTATTTGTTTATATTACTGTTGTTGTATTATTACATGAATGAGTTAGTTGTGAACATTTGACATTATTGCAACACAGTGCTTTCCCACACTTTAACCAGAAGAGGTCCTTATTGAGCTCTAATTTAGAAAGCTTCGAGTAATGAACCTTTTTTCAATACAATTGAGTCGAGCGCTTCACTGGTTCAGAAAGCTTCATTTCACCATCACTAATTACACTGTTGACCCGTCCTGTACACCTTAGCCCACCCTTAAACCTACCCATACCACCAAACCTGTCGCTAACCTTACCCGTATCCCACCCCAAGGGTACCAGAAATGTTCTGCAATTGTAACGTCCCATGTTCACTTGAGGGAGGCACATGCTCGCAAGATTATCAAATATGTATATTTATTACAATTACTCACAAGGAAGAACACTGGAAGGACATGGGGTGAAAACAAACAAGACATCACAAAAATCATACTGGACAATGACTCAATGAAACATAGGACTATAAATACACAGAAGATGATGAACTGATTACATACAGGGGTGAGACACAGGTGGACGTGATGAACATAATGACATGGCAGGAACTAGAACAAAGGAGCACATGGGGATGGTCACATGACGAAATCAAACACACAAGTAAAGCTACGGTCACACTGGGCTTTGTGTGTGCGAAATTCTGTCGTACGGCGCTGCGAAAAGGGGCGGGATTAAACAAGATGATTAGACATTTAAAAAAGCCAGCGATCGGTCCATGTTTTAAATTTCTGTCCAGAGAGGTCATGTTCTGATCCTCGATTGGTCTCATGCAGTCAAGTGGCAAGATTTCGCAGGTCAGCGTTCACCAAGCTTGAACTTTGCACTGCAGCAACATGCGAAACTTGACGCATGACCTTGCGTTTCCTGTCTGATGGTCAGCTTAAAGCTGCGGTCACACTGGGCTTTTCCTCCCATGGACTTCCATTCATATGCACGCGAATGCGTCAGACCGTAAACGCAAGGTCATGCGTCAAGTTTCGCATGTTGCTGCGGTGCAAAGTTCAAGCTTGGTGAACTGACCTGCAAAATCGCATCACTTGACTGCGTGAGACCAATCGAGGATCAAAACATGACCTCTATGGACAGAAATTTAAAACATGGAGCGATTGCCCGCTTTTTATGTCTAATTATCTAACAATTATGTCTAATTATGTCTAACAAACTCTGGTGTGACCGCTGCTTAACACAGGTTGTGACAGCAATACACTACGAACACAATTTATGTTTTGATGTAGGTACATAATAGTTAAGGCTGCTTAACTGAAGTGGAACCAAATCTTTTTAAGTGTCCCGTTAATGCTTTGAAATTTGTATTTTTTTTTTATTTTACATTGATGTAATCTTAACTGAAACATGAAGACAGGGCGGGACATAGAGTAGCCCCTCCCTCTTTAAGACAACAGCCAATAGAGTTTTGTTTATATCACAGCTCTGCCACTCAGAGTGGTTATGACAAAGCACATCAAATGAAAAGAAAATGAGAAGTGAGTGGGACATGTCATACTAGAGAGCATTTGATTGGTCAGAAAATTTGATGAGAAACTGAAGTATGTGATAACATTCAAAAAATTAGTTAATCCATTTATGCAGAAGTGGCAAACTGCAAGCTTGAGAACTTTTGGATGTCGTCTTAATGTGAATTTTGTCACTTTTTTAGAACACATGATTTTTTTAAACATCCTGATAAGTAAAATACTTCCAATTGCACCTAAAAATATTTTTAATTCATGGGACCTTTAACTCACAAAAAGGAAATGTACATGCCATTTACTTACACTGTTTAATGCAAAAGATGATATTTGGAAGAATAAAACTTTCAAGGTATCGCATTTGCCAAAAAAACTCTGAAGTAATGAACGAAACACATATGTGACCAATCAGCCATCTCCATTATGCTTGCTTTGTTCACTGTTGGTTGCTAGATTAAGTCTAATACTAGACTAAGCCACTCTAGTAACTTGATGGAAACACACCCAATTTGCATCTGAGATTTGTTCTTTTTCTGAAAAGATTCACTTCATGCCAGGATGGAACCTATACAAGAAGTAATATTTCTCAGATAGTTTTTGTGACATGGGAGATATGATTTAAAAAATTTAAGTTGCTGTCTAATAAATAGAACACCCAGATCTTTTACAGTAGAGCTAATACTAACGTTGTATCCCTCTAATTGCAGGTCGAGTTGTGAGATCTGCTGTGTACAGGATTTAGGCCCAATAAGGAATACTTCTGTTTTGTCTAAATTTAAGAGAAGAAATGTGATGGTCATCCAGTCTTTAACATCATTAAAACACTCAGTTAGCTTAGACAGTTCAGACGTGTCATCAGGTTTTGTTGAAATATATAATTGAGTATCATCTGCATAGCAGTGAAAGCTGATCCCATGTTTCAATAATGTCTCCCAGGGGTAGCATGTATATTGTAAACAGCAAAGTGTCTAAAACTGATCCTTGAGGCATCCCATACTTTATTGGCCTGACTTTTGAAAGCTGTCCATTTATATTTACAATCTGGTAATGGTCAGTTAAGTATGACTTCGTAAAGCCTATCCCTGGACACCTGTAAAATTGAAGCAATCTATGAGGATATCATGGTCTATAGTGTCAAATGCAGCACTGAGATCAAGTAAAACTAGTAACGAGATGCAGCCTCAGTCAGCAGCTAAGAGTAAATCATTGTTTTTTTTTTACTAATGCGGTTTCTGTACTGTGATGAGGCCTGGAACACTTCAAAAGCATTGTTTATTGTTGATTTTGACTGCAGCTCTGCACAAGAAGTTTGGCCAAAGGAGATATAATCATGCCCAACTGAGCCTGGTTTCTCAAGGTTCTTTCCTTCACTTTCGCCAACTGGTGAAGTTTGTTCCTCGCCACTGTCATCACTGGCTTGCTTTGTTAAGGACTTGAACTCCACAATGGAGCCTAAACTGAACTCTAACTCTTCAATTTAACAGAAATGGCCTAAAATGCACAAAAAAGTGTTTGTTAGCACTTCTTTTTTACAGTCATGCTTCACACACATCCTGCACACACAACAAAGTTTTCAAAAAGATTTGGTTTAGAAATATCTGCAAGAACTGCCATAAATGCTGTATTAACTATTTCAGGCTCTTTGCTTGCAAAAATGGACATGTCTACATAACTCCAATATTAACAGCATAGTGGTGAGTAAATAAAGCCTGCTTTTGATGTTGTGTTCACTATACCTTTAAACACCTCACAGTCTTGCTTAATTTGTATTGACTATTAGTTCATTTTTGTGCCCGGTTGGTAACTTAATATTTCACTGCCACAGAGTGTCCACACATGGTTAACCAAGTGTGTGAGATTAAGTGCGGTGAGCTAACAAGACTTTTCCACAGGGAGCTAAACAGAGATGCTCTGCAGATACAGAGGACGCTTGACAAATTACTAGTTAACTGTTGCTTTCAGTCAGTTACAGTCCTCGATTTAATCTGAATTTATAAAACAAGCTTTCATTCATGAATTAATGTAACCATTACTACTTAAATGAGATCGAGGAGTAATTAGAAGCATCAATGATCGAGGATCCAGGTTGCACTTTCCGTCTAGAATGTCCTTCTGGTGTGCGGTTTATTGAGTGTCCTTCCTTTATGTTGCAGCAGCTTTAATAGAGAACAGCTTTTCTTGAATGCTGTAGTAATTGTGAAGCCTGAAGGTTGCAGGTAAATCAGAGAGAAACAAACTAGGTTGAAACGAACACAAAATCTACCATGGTGGTGTGTAAACGCAACAACAGTGAAAAACAAGATAATGTTTGTGCCTGGAAATATGCATTTGTTATCACTTCACTTGAGTAACTGATTGTATCATAACCATAGGGAAATGAAGACACACTTAAAGACATCTATGTTTGTATGTATTAGATTAGATCATCTTTTCAACAGAAAATTGATTAGTTGGCTTTTTCCAAGAGGATGCTCTTGAAATGTTGTCATTTGCACTATTCATGTATTGGGGCTTGTTGTCTAGGAATGGCTAGGAATGTCTAAGAATGGATCAAGTTATTAAAGTGGTTTGACAAGGCTAGCAATACAAGAGATTTGATATAAGATATAAGAGATTTGGATTTTTTTAGTCTATTATAGTTTTTTATTGTTTTTTCAAGCCAAGGGTGCGTTTCCAAAAACCATAATTAGCCAACTAAGGTCACAAGTTCTGTCGTTACAAAGATAGTTTCCAAAATCCATCGTTCCAATGAAAATTTGCAAACTGCATCGCAAACTCATACACTTGCAAACTGCACCTCTAAAGCTGTTGTTTAAAGCATAGTTCCTGGTTTTGTTATATTTTCAGTTATCCCCTGTACACCCTATTAATTTCGAATGTTAAATACACATAATGTGTATTTAATTTGAGAAATGTTATTTGTGTGAAAGCACAGATAAATTGTGATTTATGACAACCGCTATGCTCCTCATTCTGTGCCTCAGCACGCACCGTCAGATCTAAATTTTAGTAGTTGATAATGTGCGCTTTGAATGCCTAATCACATCGGTGTGATCGTATGCTTCAGGGAGCAGCCACGTCTGATCACACCGGTGTGATCACACATGTAAAAAGATTAACTCCAGCGGTTCTAAGTTTTGCAGAAAAAAGTTATCTGCATGATGGTGAAACGTACATTTATAGTCAAACCATCTTTCTGCAATCTTATAACAAAATGGAACCAAGGGCAGTTATAATAGCTAAAAAAAATGGGAGAGCGTTATGGAGTAATATGGAGTAATTAAGTGTTAATGTTAAAACAAAAGTAAATCACCCAGCTTAAATGTAAGATAAAGTTACCTGAGAGAGAGAGAGAGGAGAAGAGAGAGAGAGATGAGAGGAGAGAGAGAGAGAGAGAGAGAGAGAATTGAATTTAAAGTGCCTTGTATTACAAATAGTTAATCATCGTCTTTCATCAACTCACAAGGGATTGTAAAAAATGTAAAATATATATATATAAATACATTGATTAAAATAAAGTAAAAACTAACTCTTCTTCAACAACTGAACACAAAGCCCCACTTTCACACCACCTCATTACAAAAGCCAACATATCTTTTGTAGATTTATAAAAACAATAATCAATCAGAACTCGTGATTTCACCAAGTTTACAAACATTGCCACCACATCTTCCCCAGACAATCTTTCAACCTTGTTTTTCTGCTCATATAAATAGCTAGTTTAGCTTGCCCTAAAACAAAATTCAGAAGTTGACATTTAAACCTCTTTCTTTTAACAAATTTAAAACCAAAAATAAAAACTCTCACAGAAAACATTTCATTACATGAGGTAAAAATATTTTCCAAAAATAAAAATAAAGGTTTCAGTCTGTTACATTCCATAAAAGCGTGAAAAATTGTTTCTCTTTTTGAACAAAAAGGACAGTTAGCAATGGCATCATGATTAATAACTGAAATAAAAGCATTGACTGCAATAGCACAGTGAAGGAGTCTCCATTGTATATCTCCTGACCTTTTAGACAACGGTGGCTTATACAGTGACCTCCATTCAGGTTTAACATGTTCTTCTACACCCAACACTTCACGCCAAGGTGTGTCAATTTTATCGTTCAGTTCTTTTTTATTAAAAACTTAACACAACTTTGTAAAAATCTTTGCCAGTAACCATAGATAGACCCAAGCACAATGTTTTTTTGAAGTCCAGGAAGGGTCCTTTAAAATCCTCTAACTTGGGGAGCAATGTGAAAACCGGAAAAAAATCCTCTGATTCAGAATCATTTACTTTTCCACAACTGTCTTTTAACAGAGTTTTTTCTTCATCACTGACCAGTCCTCTCCATTTCTGTAACATATATTCAACAGTCCGCAAGGATCGAATTCTTAAAACATCGGCCACTTCTTGCGTTTTTTCTGAAGGTCCACTCCAGCAATATGCAACAAACGTCCAAGCGTATAAATCTTTGAATTCTGCAACACTTCGTTAAGTCCATGAAATGAAGAACTGTCCTTTGTTAGATCGAAAACGAGCTCCATATATTAGAGGCTCTTCCAACAACCAGTGGAGAGAACATGTACTATTTCTTTGCAAATTAACAGACTCCACACCTTAAACAGATTTTCTGTAAAATATGGCAGTTCTATTAACATTCAATTTGAGGGGGTCCATTAAAAACAAGGCTTTATCCAAATCCAGCCCTGCAACACTGTGTAAAATTGAGCATGTCACTGCTCGCCATCCATACACTGAAGACCATACAGAAATTTTGTAAAAATTGTAATCGAAAAGCTGCTATTCTGCTTCTTAGCTGTATCAGACCTTGACCACCCTCTTCTTTGGTTAAATACAACACACTCTGTGGGACCCAATGCAGTTATCCCAAAAAAATTGACCAAAAGGCCTTGGAGTTCTGTTAATACTTGTGAAGGAGGATCTAAACAAGCTAGCCTATGCCAGAGGACTGGAAGCTGCTAAATTATTCACTATTAAAACCCTTCCTTTATACGACATTTTGGGTATTAACCATTTCCATTTATTAAGTCTACCCCTTTATATTATCCATCAACCCCTTCCCAGTTTTTCTGAGTTAAACTTTCATCACCCAAATACACTCCTAAATATTTAAAACCACTTGTTCCCCAGATCAAGCCCTCAGGAAGGTTTGGCCTATCTTTTAACCCAATTACCAATTAAATTGCTTCACTTTATTCCAGTTAATTTTTGCTGATGACAAACTTTTAAATCCTTAAGACTTCCATTAAACTTGCACATCATTCTGCTTGTCAATAAAAACAACTACATCATCAGCATAGGCAGAAAGTGTGACATTATTTTTACATCCAGGTAAATTCAAACCCACAAACTTTTTTTCTTAGTTGTTGTAACAAAGGTTCAATGGCAAGTGAATACAACATTCCAGATAATGAGCACCTTGTCTTATACCCCTACAGACCTTAAAAGGAGCGCATAAGCCACCGTTTATTTTCAGCACACTTTCAACATCACCATAAAGTACTTTCACTTTATCAATAAATCTTGACAAATACAAAAAGCTTCTAATGTTCTCCACAAATAAGGGTGCTCAACCCTATCAAAAGCTTTTTCTGATCTAACGATATAAGATCCAATTTTTAAATTAAGCAACTTGGAGACATCAAAAATATCCCGCTAAGGGTATATATCAAAAATTGACTCCCGTGGACACATAGTCTGATCTGGATGCACCACTAAATCTATTACTTTAGTTAACCTGTTAGCTAACACTTGTGATAACAATTTATAGGCAGCACATAAAAGTGAGACAGGGCGCCAATTTTTCATTTCTAAAAAGGTCTCCTTTTTTGGGAAGGAGTGTGATGACCGCTCTAACGACTACTCAATGGCAGCCTGCCTGATGCTAAACTGTCATTAAGCACCTGCAAGAGGTCATCACCCACCTCGTCCCAAAAAAATTTATAAAAATCAACTGAAGACCATCAATTCCTGGTACTTTGCCAGATTCCATTTTTGTAATGCTTTATACAACTCTTTCCATTCTTAAAACACCAGAGATCTCATCATTTGCCTCCTCAGTCATTGATGTCAACCCCTCTGAAAAAAGCACTCTCTGAGTCCCACTCTGCATCCAACTCATTTTTATACAAATTTTCATAAAAACTGTTTGCTCTTTTACGCATTTCTTCAGGTCTAATTAAAATTCCCCTCAATCTCAGAGCGTAACGCATGTAAAATACGTTTTTGGCCATTTTTTTTTTCAAGATTAAAAAATATTTAGATGGTGCATCCATTTGTTCAATTCTAAAAAACGTGAACGAATTAAAGCCCCTTGTGTTTTCAACCCAGTAGGTCTGCCACTGAGTTTTTCTATTTGAAATTGGTTCTATACAATTATGATTGTTTGTGAATCAGCCAGAATCTGCAAATTGATTATCTCTGTCTCCAAGGCTTTCATGGAACTATTTAACTCTTTGGTGACATTACGAGTGTCTGTTGACACAGTTGTTTGATTTGGACCTCCCAAAATCCCACCATTGATTTAAATCTCGAAATGAATCCTTTGTTTTTCTAAAATCTTCCCAAAAAAACTTAAAAACTTCCTTAAAATCCCTATTGCATAGTAGATTGGTGTTGAAGTGCCAATATGCACTGCGGGGCTTAACTTCATTTAAAAAGAAGGAACATAAAACCATATGGTGATCAGAGAAACTGACTGGAGAAATTATGCAGCTTTTAAAAATGCTCAACTGATGTTTAAAACTATAAAAACGATCCAATCTCGCAAGAGAAAGAAAATTATCACGAGCATGAGCCCATGTATACTGTCTCTGTCCTTCATGAAAATGCCTCCAAATATCACATAAATCATTCATATTAATACATTTAATGAGACGTTCACGTGAAGGTATATGAGGTTCAATATGGTTCCTGTCAATAAGACTTTCTGTACAATTGAAGTCTCCCCCTAAAAACAAATATTCTTCTGAATTGCACTTTTGTAGCACAGTATTAAGCATATCTAAAAACACTAATCTTTCAATTGGTGATGTTGGAGCATAAACGCATATAAAAATGAGAATGTATTTTTCAAAGATTGCTCTTATTTTCAAAAATCTTCCTTTCACAATCTCCTCTACTTGAAAAGATACTGGACAAAATTTTTTTGTAAATAAAATACCCACTCCACCACTGATTGTGGTGTTATGACTAAAAACAGCATTCCCATCCCATTCTTGCATCCAATCAACTTCATTCTTAATGTCACTGTGTGTTTCCTGAATAAAAATAACATCTATGTTTTTCTGTTTAATAACCCCAAACAATTCAGCTCTTTTTTTGGAATTTCGTGCACCATTCACATTCAATGATGCTATGCACACTTCAGCCATAGTCAAACATAAAAAGAAAAAGAAACACAAATTATTGTGGTTCATCTTCATAAATTTATGCTTTTTCACTTCCATCATTCAGGTCTGCATTGAGTTTTCGCACTATTTTTTTCAATCGATACACTTCTTTGTTTGAAAAACAACCTTCAGCCATAAAACCTTTAACTTTATCCACAAACTGCTCAACATCTGGAAAGTATTCATTTACTAAGACGCCCCTCTTATTCTTCGTTGACCTTAGAAATAGTTTGATGTCATCTACTCCATAATTACGACTAGAAAACTCACTCTGAGACAGTGTAAGGCTTGAATCAGAGAGCTCGCTGTCACTCTCTGACTCAAGTTCATCTTCCATATCAACTTTTTTCACTTGCCGAAAACCATGCACATTGTCTGACTTTTTCCTTTTTAATGGCACCTTAAATACTGTTTTCTCCACGTCTGTTTCATTTTGCCCACCGTCAACCTCCCGAACATCCCCCAAAACAACTTCCAAATTTTGTTTATCGCTTGGCTCACCTTCGGCTTCCTCGTCTTCAACATCTTTTGCATTTTGCGCTTCCACCTCCACTGAAACCGATGCGTTCTCCACAGGATCCACACTGTGATCGCCATCATGACCGTTCGCTGCCACCACCGCAGGTTCCACCTCGGCGGGCTCATCGGCCGGTTGCTCGTCACCATTAGCTGCGCCGCCGCCGCATTAGCGGGCGATTGTTTTCTTCAGTTTTGTTGGGACAAACACGGACCAAATGACCGATTTTTCCACAGCCAAAACACTTAATCTTGTCCGTGGTAATGAACACCACGTAGTCGAAGTCATCCACTCGGAAATTAAGCGTAAGTTCTAAGTCAGCGTCATTGTTTACAATCATGTAAACAGAGCGTCTGAATGAAACAACGTGTTTCAGTAAAGGGGAAGCACCACCAATTGGAATTTTTTTAATCGAGGAAACCAGCTTACCGTAGCGAGACAGTGCTTGTGTTAAAACTTCATCACTAATAAATGGTGGGACGTTCGAGATAGTGACTCGTTTTGACGGCAATGAAAGAGGCATAACTAGAGTAAGGACACCATCCAGTATAATTCCTTTCTGAACCACTTCATTTGCATTCTCTACTGTGCTTAAAAAGATAACTATTGCACTATTCATTTTAGATGCAGACAAAATATTCTCATGTCCCACAATTTCACCAACAGCTAAACAACAGCTCTCCACGCTCACTGCAGACGCCACTTTCACACCGTGACGACGCGTGAGCGAGCTCAATCCCCGCGCACCTGTACCTGCCCCAGCCATACTCCCCACTCCCAAAACCCCCACAACCCCTACAACCCAATCCCCTCCCCCCGAAAAACCAAAGCAAATAAGAAGAAAAGAATAAACTCCTACACCATATAACAAAGAGTATAAGAGAAAAGGAAAAAGTTTGAAAAGCAAGGCACTCAAACACCCGAGTCACACACGCTCACTCACAACGCACTCACTCCCAGCATGCTCTACGAGAGAGAGAGAGAGAGAGAGAGAGAGAGAGAGAAAGAAAGAGAAAGAAAAAAGTGAGAGAGGAAAGAAAGCATAAGGGGATCAAACGGATAGCCAGATAGCAGTAGCCAGTGAAGAAAGTTTCCAGAGCAGGAAAGAGCAAAGCAAGAAAAGAGAAAGAGTAAAGTATGACCAAAGCCCAAATACTAAGACATACAAACTGACCAATCATAAGTGACCACATCATAAACCCCCAAGGTACACACACATCTTATCCAGGCCCTGATCTTATCAGAATCTATATGGTAAAATCTGTTTGGTCTTTTTGGTCTTTTGATCTTTATGGTCTGTATGGTCTTTTTTGGTGAAAAAGATAGGGTTTGTAATAAAAACACATGCATATGATAATTTACATTCTTACATGTTGATGTATATTGGTCCTGAAGCAAAGCCAGTGTTAGACCCACAGTGTGTCGAGATGGAGCTCAGAAAATGAGAAAGTTTGTGAGATTTTTACTTTTATTTCATTCTTTTTTTTTTTTTTTTTTTTTTTTGCAGGCAGGAGTCAGCTCAGCAGCTCTGTGTTAATTCTCACTAGGTTACTGTAATGTGAAACCCACAGATTGTTCAGCAGAAGGAACAAAATCTATCTTTTTAACATTAATTTTCACCTCAGTGAAGCCAGGCTGAATCTAATTACAGCAGGATAAAAAGACGGCCAAAGAAAGGAACGAAGTCAGACAGAGAACACGTGCTGACACACTTAACTACAACATCTGCTCTTACAGATTTAGATGAAACTCAATAGATGGTATTCAACAACTGCATTCAACCTGGCCATTATCTCTTTTTGTACTTTTATATGTTCGGACACAATTAAGAGGAGACAATTACGACAATATTTACCTAAACCCTCAGAATAACAAAAGCACAATATGACAATCATGATGTTAAAGAATATTGGATGAATTCTGAATAAAATAAATAAATATACTTAAATGTACCTACAGTCTTCGGAAATCTTTATCTGACTCTCTTTAAAGTTTTATGATCCTGAAATATTTGTAGAGTTATTCACTGACCACCTGTAAAATACATCAAAATGCATATTTAGAAATTTAACAGATAATCTGACCTCCATAAAGTATTTTTTCTGTAAACTATGTTTGGTGCTCATCTAATCTCTAGAAACTCTGGAAAATTCTGGAAATTATTTAGTTGTTTGAACATTATAACATTAATATAACTGAGCATTTAAATGTATAATTACACTGTAACAAGGACACAGTAAACTGGAACGTAAATTGCAATGTATTGTCTTCATTATATTGTTTTTTTACTTTTTACTCATAACCCTATCATGAGTTGCACCTAGGGGTGTGATGAGATCTCGAGCTACGGGACTAAATCGCGATGAGATTTCTCATCGAGGTAAAAAGTTGTCTCGTGAGTTGTGATGTTATCGAGTGTGAGGGTGAATTTAGCACTGAAGATTGAAGGCAGCATTGCATTTGAACCATATAATCATAGTAAACACAAATCTAATTAAGGCATGAAATATTCCTATTTTAGTCGCATTTTTGAAGTGCTGTATAAACATGTAAACTCTGTAATCAAACTATTACCTTCACGCTGGACTTTTAGCTGCATTTTGCGACAGGATAAGCTATACACACATGGCTGTTTGACACTATTTTCTGCACCTACTGAGTGAAGCACTACAGACACACAGTAAACTCCTGGAGACAAACACACACCCATCCCTATTTATGCCATCTGAAAAAAAAAAACAGAAGTTATTTTTTCATTCGGCATGCAGTATGAAGTTCCATTCAAACAACTCTCTTATTAGTCCTTACTTCATACTCGCATCCAGTAGCTCAAAGTTTGACCAGTCAGTAGAGTTTATATCAAAATATTTTGCATTGTTTTTGTTACAGTCACCATCGATAGCTACTGCAGATATCTGGAGAACTACAACTCTGCTACCAAAAGGACTACAAATCACAGCATGCACCATGCACACACATCACTTCCTGATCCCGTCTGATTGCAAACACTCATAGCTGAAGCTGCTCAAGGATTTATTTCGCAGACTAAGTATACACATTGCTGAGTGTTATTTGTTTGCTATGTTAGTTAAACAAACCTGTAACTTTACAAATTGTTCTATGTCCAGCTGTGTTCTTTGATCCTTGTCATGTTTTATGTAACCTATTCCTAGCCTTGTTCCTTGTTTATCTTACCTTTCTCCGGTTTTGACCATTTGCCTGTTCATCGATGAGGACTTCTGGATTATGGTTTGTGTTTTTTATGTTTATCTGTGTCAAGTTTCTTCATGGGTGATTTGTTTGTTTCTGAACGCTACTTTAATGTACAAGAAGCTAAAACCTGCTTATTCAGAGGCGGGAACTGGTGTACGTGCAACAACATTAATCATAAGGTAAATACAAAACAAAAGTTTCCATCTGGTGCTATTCCACAGGACTTGACACTTGTAAACAATCGCTCCATTGTCCTTGCGGCTCTCAGCACTGCCCTCACTCGTCAACCCTACCAAGCCAACCAATCACAGAGCTTGCGCTATGTGTGGTTGCGACATGTAGTTACGTTTTTTGAGAGGTGCACGTTTGCGTCAACCAGAGCGAGGGGTCTGTGTGCACTTGACGCAAAAGTATAAATCAGCTTTAAGTGTCTCGTAACACCCCTAGTTTGCAACCCTCCATTCCAGAAGTGCTGCTGTAGATTTTGTGGGTTTTGCAGATTAGTTTTCATGGTCTAACTCCTTAATTCCAGCCAACATCAACAAATCTCCTACGGTTGATTTCTGTTGTATTTAAATAAAAAAACAATTGAGTATTTGGCTACAGTGGAGCGTGAAGCAAGCACATTATCAGCATCATTATAATGGATGAGGAGAAATCGATGTGCCCTCATGTGCCTCAAAGAAGGAGCGAATAAACACACAGAGCCGTGTCACACACAAGAGAGCTCATTCACAAGTGTCTGCGCTCCTCCAGATAGTGTTTGCTATGTAATTGGCATTGTTGTTATTACAGTGGTAATTAGCCAGAGCAGAGAGTGTGAAATAAAAGCTAAAGCCGTACAAACATGTGAGACTGACAGCTGACAGCATTCCCACATCCTTCACTTTTTTGACTAACTCTCATATTCAGTTATGCATCCCTTTGCATTTCAACCTATGTAGAAGTTATAAAGAGAGCACTTGTTTTTGTTTACCATTGTATATGATATGTGCATATGATAAGTGGGACAGCCTGTGTGCCTGACAAACTTCTTACAGTATTTTCTATCTATACAGTTTTCACATTTTCAGGTCATCAGTCGGCCATATTGGAAACAGCACATGTAAAGTAATCAGTTAACCCTACTGAGTCAGTGAAGCACCACAGACACACACAGTGAACTCCTGGAGACACAAACACCAGTCACCATTTATGCCATCTGGATAAACAGAAGTTTTCTTTTCATTAGGTGTGCGGTATCAAATTCCATTAAAACAACTCTCTTCTATCACTTTTTACTTTCATCCAATAGTTTAAAGTTTTTCCAGTCAGTACAGTTTATAGCTAAATGTTTTGCGGCGTTTGCATGTCCTTTATGGCATAATTCATTAAAATATAAGTAAAATAACATTTATTACAAGTTTATTTTAAAAAGCACCTAAATTGTTTTACATTTTGTGATTTCTTTCAAATGTTCAGGTCATCAGTCGGAAACAGAATTGGAAACAGAAAATGTAATGGCCAGCGAACTAAAACAACTACTGTAAAATAATCAGTTATTGTCATGTTTGGTCTGTACTGATCAGCCAGACTGAAAGAAAAATGTATCAAAACAAACAAAAACAATTGAGAACTAAAGACTGCCCAAATCAAACAGAAGAAAGTCTAATCAATTCAGTTTGTTGAAACATTTAACCTTTTCCTGCATTCTAAGTCCCCCTCTATATTTAATGGCTTGCAAACCCATTTTGGGGGGTTTAGGGCCAGGACACACCAAATCGATGGTTTGCCTTTGGTCTCTGTTGGATCATCGCTCAATGTTGGTCCAGCTAATTGGTTTGGGGTGTTCCATATGTTGCCTCTTGATGGGTTAACCAGCCTGGTCTCATGAGGAAACATAGCTATTCTACATTTTGTCAGTTTAGTAGCTAATTCAGTTATACAAATATTTACGATTTTTAAAAGGAGGTGTGACACCAAACCCCACTCCTAAAACCAACTGTCATTAGGGAAAAGCTAATCATACTAAATTGTACATTTGAGATTGTAGGAATTCAAATGAATTTGTTACTAAATCAAAAAGTTAGGAATTGCTCTGAGGTAGAGTTGGGTCAATAGAGCATGTTGGCCAAATTGAGCATGTAGAATTGGTGTTGGCTGTCAGCTCAAGAGAGTACTCTGATTGGTTATTCAGCAACAAATCAAAGTGTGGGATCAAAAAACAAAGTGTGCCTAGAAAATAAACAATTCAAGTCAAGAAGGAAAACAAAGAGGCTGGCTGTAATGTAGCTACATTTCTCAAATATTTGTAAAATATATGGATTATTAGATTCACACGAGTGAATCCCTCCATAGCGACAACACAGTTGGGTTTCGTTTGCACTATTTGTTTGGTACCATCTTGGTTTGTTCCAGCCTTTAAATAGCCGGGCCTATTAATGGCCGGGCCTATAAATTGTATCTATAAAAATAATGAACAGAATCAGTGACATAGGACAGCCATCCCAGAGTCCAATATGCACCTGGAACAAGTCTGACTTGTTGCCCACAGTGTGAATAAAACTCCTGCTCTGGTCATACAGAGATCAGACTCTCAGAGCACCCTCCATAGAATGCCAAGAGGGACATGGTCGAGTCCACAAAGCAAATGTAATCTGGACAGTAATCTGGAACTCCCTCAAACCTTCATGGCTGAGAAGTGTAATTCCCCTGTTGTTGGAACACACTCTCTAGTCCCCCTTCTTAAAAAATGAGAATCACCACCCCAGTTGCCCAGTCCAGAGGCACTGTCACAGAGACACCCCCATTCAGAGACTTGAGGTACTCAGAGCCGATCTCATCCACTCCTGCAGCTTTGCCACTCTGGAAATTGCAATTTTCCTTTAGTGATAGGTGAGTCAACTGTATACCTTGTATACCTTATCTCTTCTTCCTCAAAAGAAGGTGTGTCAGTGGTATTAAGGAGATCCTCAAAGGATTCCTGCAAGTCTCCAAGACATACGGTCAGAGATCAGATGAAACACAGACAGTCCTAGTGCCATGTGCACTCATGAACTCCCTTATGATCAAACATGGTCTTTGTTACAGACAAACCACAACTAGCACAGAAATCCAATAACAGAACACTACTCAGATTCAGATCAGGGAGGTCGTTCCTCCAAATCATGCCTCTCCAGGTTTCACTGTCATTGCCTACCTGGGCATTGAAGTACCACAGCAGAATGACATTGTCCCCACCTTCTAGTATCCCTTTCAAGGATTCCAAGAAAGTTGGCTATTCTGCACTGCTGTTCAGCCAATAGGCACAAACTACAACCCTCTTTTTCACTGGGGAAACCTCCATACATGGGGGCTGAACTATAAACATGCCCACACCAGCCCACTGCCTCTCACTGCTGGCAACTCCAGTAATAGAAGTCCAGCCCTTCTCAATGACTTCCAGAGCCCAAACTGTGCATGGAGTGAGTGAGACTTATTTTTTCTAGTCAGTACCGCTCAAGCTGCACAAGCTCAGGCTTCTTCCCACCTAGTGAGATGACATTCCATATGTCCAAAGAGTCAGTCTTTTGTACAAAAATTAGGTTATTGTGGACCTGGTTTTCAACCACTGCCCATTCCACATTGCAGGAATGGGCAGTGCTTTATGGCTCCTCCTGCAGGTGATGGGCTTACAGGAGGATGGTGCCATTACTCCTTTGGCCTGAACCTGGCTGAGTACCATAAGGAATTACCCAGCCACCAGAAGCTTGCATGAAGACCCCAACCACAGGCCTGGCTCCAGGGTGAGCCTCGGTCATACCATACCAGACAATGTGAAGGGCTGCATTTCCATGCCTTTCACTCACTAACTTCTCACATCGTGTTCCCTCAGATGTATGTCATTGATTACATTACACAAGTGTCTACTACTGGCAGAACATCTGAATGGGTTTAAATTGAATACCCTAAATCCTTGACCACTTGAACTACAATATTTTGATATCACAATTGCATTATATTCTGGGACATATAGGTGCTGAAGTGGATATGTGAATTCTTGCAAAAATCAAGGGATTAAGTGTATGTCCATGTATGATTCCCTCGTTCACTTGATGAAGTGGAGCACACTTTAAAATGGCAATGGGGATTCCCTTGAGGGAACAAGGGAAGGCAAGTTGCAAGTGTGTGTCTAAAAGTGGAGTGGAATGCAGCTATGGTCTTTGATTTTGTTGTGCTCATAATGGATTTTTTGAACTGCACTGAGTCTGACCTGTCATTTAGGACCATTTTGTCTTGGGAGACCCTACCAGGGTGACAACATATCTACTAGGATCTATCAGACAACCAAACCCATCCACCATGATAAGGTGGTGGTTCAAGTAGAGGACGTTTAGTTGTTTCAAAGAAAATGTTTTAGGCACCATTGTGTGAAACACGCCAAACTGTCATCACTGTACCCCCGTTTATTTAATTTTATCATTATATGTAACTTAATAAAAAATATTCAGGTCTTGTAGATTGTGACACCTTCTTTCATCAGAAGTGGTGTCTCACACACACAAGCACACACATACACAACTTCCTCAAGGCTTTCAATTTTCTCAGCCGTTTGACCCAGAAGCCCTCTAAAACACTGTCATCACTAGCATTGGATAGTTCCTATCAGTCTTTTTGTTTAAGCGAGGTCAACCTATCTGTGTTATCTCATGTCTGCAGCATGTCACAGATATGTATTAATTTCAACGCACATTTTTACAGGTTGCATGCATTTACACTCTTCACCAGTCTGGCTCATGAATATGAATTTAATGCAAATCAGCCATAAGCATGTTTTGAAAGCTGCCTTATTAAATGGTAGACTCTTTAAACAATTTTATTTAAAGATAAAAATTACAATTAAATTAAAACTATTTGCCAAGGATTATAAATAACTAAATCTAAAGCCATCAAAAAGTCCATTATTATTATTATTATTATTATTATTATTATTATTATTATTATTATTATTATTGTTATTATTGTTATTATTATTAGTAGTAGTAGTAGTAATAATAATAATAATAACAATAATAATTATAATACTACTAATAATAATAATAATAACAACCACATTATTATTGTTGTTATTATTATTATTATTATCATCATCATCATCATCAATATTATTCATTCATTTTCTTTTCCGCTTAGTCCCTTTATTAATTCGGGGTTGCCACATCCAACTTATCCAGCATATGTTTTATGCAGTGGATGCCCTTCCAGCTGCAACTCATCACTGGGAAACATCCACAAACAATCATTCACACACATACACTACGGACAATTTAGCCTACCCAATTCACCTATACCATGTTTTTGGACTTTGGGGGAACCGGAGCACCCGGAGGAAACCCACGCCAACACTGGAAGAACATGCAAACTCCACACAGAAACGCCAACTGACCCAGCCGAGGCTCGAACCAGCAACCTTCTTGCTGTGAGACGAACATGCTACCCACTGTGCCACCATGCAGCCCTATTATCATTATTATCACTATTATTAATAATAATAATAATAGTTAATATTAGTTAATAATATTATTTTTATTATTAATTTACCTTTAACTTTGCATTTCCATTAGAAATACTGAAATTATATATATATATATATATATAATTTAATTGAATTTAAAATACACAGAACAACAAGCACAAAAAAATTAAATAAAACATGCACATTTCCTGTGGGGAAAAAATAAATGAATAAATAAATAAATATTTGAAATATTATTAGTAATTAAAAAGGACAAACTTACAAAGGGGTTTAAATATGTTGGGATTAAAAAGTTAATATGGTAACAAAGGGGCAGAGACAGTAATTTGCGAAACTAACAGAAATGGGGAAGGAGTGGCAAGAGGGACGCATGGGCAACTAATTATTACAAATATTGTGTGCTTTTATATGCCAGCCCTCCCAGCTGTGCAATGTTCTGTTAATGCCTTTAAACATTTTTCAGAATGGAAAATATTGCACATTTAATATGTCATTCTAAAATTGAATTAATATCCTGAAGCGCTGGAAATAAATCTGGTAATAAGATGCAGGTTTCCCTCTGGTCTGCGGTTTAGTCCTGGAGGTGCTTTTATGCTATGAGTATTGCAAATGGAAGGTATGAATATAATATGTTAGCAGGGCCATGGACACACATATGGACATAAATACACACTTTCTCAGTAGTTCTCTGTAATGCTTTATGATCATTTGTTTCAGACCGCAGGCACTGAAACACATTATAAAATCCTGAAAAAAAATAGTAAAAATAGAAAAAAACCTTTAGGTCACATATTTTAGGGATAGAGAGAAAGAGAGAGAAGTACAGGATATTTCATTCCAATACTGAAAGGCAAAAAGGTAGTGACAGATTAAAGGAAAAAACAACAACAGAATGAAAATAATGTCATTTATTCATGTCAACATCTCCCTGAGGTATAAACCTGATGAGACAGGAAACAACATTAAGAACTGAAACACACATACACATCAATAGAGAAAATACACTTAGATTTTGGTAACTGTATGATGAAATGATCAATGTATTCAGAATTCAAAGCTATGTACTTACTGTTTATTTATTCATTTAATTAGCGTATTGTACATTGCAGCACTACGATTTAAATCTGTTTAAAATATGTGATGAGATGAGTTATTTCCATTCATAAAAGCTTACTTTCTTGAAACATTTTGCCCATATTGGTGTAAAGTATGTGAGAAAATGTAATTACTGGACTTAAAGGGATAGTTCATCCAAAATTGAAAGTTCTTTCATCATTCGTTAATTTTCTTTTCGGCTTAGTCCCTTTATTAATCCGGGGTCACCACAGCAGAATGTACTTATCCAGCACATGTTTTACACCGTGGATGCCCTTCCAGCTGCTACCCATCACTGGAAGCATCCATACACACTCATTCACACACATACACTGCGGACAATTTAGCTTACCCAATTCACCAATACCGCATTTTTTTTTTTTGGACTTGTGGGGGAAACCGGAGCAATGGAGAACATGCAAATCACACAGAAATGCCAACTGACCCAGTCGAGGCTCGAACCAGCGACCTTCTTGCTGTGAGGTGACTGTGCTACCCACTGCGCCACCGTGCAGCTCATAATTGAAAGTTTACTCACAAATTACTTAATCTTTTGTTATCTCTCAACTCAAAATACAGTGACCAATGTTGGTAACCAGAAATCATGGACCGCAATAGTAAAATAAAATAAAATAATATAAAAATATTAGATAAAATAAAAATAAAATAAAATAAATAAAAACAAAACTAAATAAAGTGAAAACAAAACAAAAACACAAAAACACAAAACAAAATTAAATTAAATAAACAAACAAATAAAGACTCATTGTAATCTTGAGTCTAGTACATTTGTGATGGAGTTCATATCTTTCTCACAGAAGCATTTATAATAGTAAATTGCATATAAAACTACACCAATACGTATAAAAATATTAATAATAAAAAATCATCATCATCAACAATAACCCAGCAAGTGCTTACAATTATAGACAGAGATACAGTATGTTTATACAGTATATAATGTATAATGCAAGAGAGAGAGAAAGAGATTAACTGAAAGAGTGGGATTCATTTCTGCATTTATTATTCCAGTGAATCTCATCTAAAGATCACTCTCTTCTTAATAAATCTTGAATGTCCTCTGACGATAGTTTAGTATTCTTTCAATATTCAAGTTTTGCATCCAATTTTAAAAATCTGACTAAATCATAAGGTATTTTGTCACCATCTAGAGATGTGAACCAATCAATCACTACAAAACTAGTTTACAATACAATATACTGTTATTAAATAAACTATTATCCAGGTATAATACAATCTATTGAAACAATAAATTGAACCATTCCACAAGTAAATTTCAAATACTCCCACTGACCCCCTGAGTTTTATTGTGACTTTTATTTAGAATGCTTCATTGAAATATTATTGTATTCCGTCATTTAAATAAATTAATAATTATATTATTTGATCTATGATGGGTTATGGGTATCACTTAGTACGCTCTACAGGGGAGAGATTAGAGCTGCTGGATTTACAACATGTTAATTCATGAACTTCTCTTGAAATACATGAAAGCAAGTGCTATATAACTATAGAGTAAACCTTCTAGTAAACTAAATCTTCTAGTAAACATCGGTGATTTTGTGCCAATTGCTTTCCTGTCAATTCTGGCTCAGCATTTATTTTTTGTGTTGATCATTTCCCAGTCAAACTTGACTCAGCATTGGTTTTAATGACGATCGCTTCTATCAATTGTGACTCAGCAATTATTTAGTGTCAGTAGCTTCTATGTCAAATTTGACTTCACAATTTATTTATTTATTTATAATTTTTTTGTGCCGATTACTTGCCAGTCAATCTTGACTCGGTATTTGTTTTATTGCATTATTATGTTTTTTACGCCAACTGCTTCAGCCAATTTTGTCGATAATTGAGTCAATTGCTTCCATGTCAATTTTTACTCAGCAATTATGTTGTGCAAACTCTTCTCAGTTAATCATGATACAGCAATTATTTGGTGCCAATCACTTGCCTGTCAGTTTTGACTGAACAATTATTGTGCCTATCGCTTCCCTGTCAATTTTGACTTAGTAATTATTATGCCAATATGCTTTCCAGTCAATCCTGACTTATCAATTATTTGTGCTGATTGCTTCCCTGTCAATTTTGACTCAGTGAATGTTGTGCCAATCGCTTCCCAGTCAATCCTGACTCAGCGATTATTTTGTGCCGATCGATTCCCTGTTAAATGACTCGGCATTTGTTTTATAGCGATTCCAATTTTGGGCCTCAATTAATGTGCCCAAAAAAAAAATCTATCTAATCTGTAATTAATCTTCCCTGTCAGTTTTGACTCCGCAAGTATGTTGTGCCGATCACTTCCCTGTCAATTTTGACTCAACGATTATTGTGACGATTGCTTCGCTGTCAGTTTTGACTCAACGATTATTGTGATGATCGCATCGCTGTCAATTTTGGCTCAGTGATTATTGTACCGATCGCTTTCCTGTCAATATTGACTCAGCAATTATTTTGTGCCGACTGCTTTCTTGTCGATTTTGACATTTTTGTGCCATTCACTACTCCATAGAGAGGACTATCAGTCAAGTAATAACTTAAAGTTTTGTGCATTCATTAAACAAATCAATTGTAAAACCTGTTATTTTGTCTTCTATGATATGTCTGGAGTGGATTTGTTTTGAAACTTGGATTGAAGCGAATAATCCATTAATTTGTATTACATAGTTTAAGTATTTCAAAGTATTCTACACTATTTAGATTAAGTTACTAAACTTTAAATACATTACTAATTACTTTTTCGAGCATGTTGTAATCTGCAGTGAAATACATAAGCTGTAAGCTATTGGGCTAGCAAAACACTGGATCTTTACTTCTTTGTAAGCAACGCCAGTAAGTCTGGTACTGTTGATGTTTTGTTATGGTCTAGAAGTTCATTCTTATGCATGTATTAGTGTGGTAGTATAAAGAGCACAGAGGTCTAAACACCTCCAGGAAACATTGAATTGTGTCTGCTTGAAACTCCACCATATACATCACCTGATTCTCACGCTCGCGGCGTCACCATCGAAAAACTATCAGAGTAAGAAATGAGGAGGAAGGAGGTGCTGTTTTCCTCTCCTTAACACAGACCTCAATTACGTCCCCCATCCACCCCAATTAACCATCCCAACACAAACATCAATACCAGACTGATGTTCCAGCAAACTCAATCCTTCACCAAATACACACACAGTCTCACTCAGCACTGCAAGCTCCATCAGTCCAGTAAACAGAGAAACAGCTTTAGAACATTAACCCTCTGCTAGTTTGAACATAGTTTGATTTAAAACTACTGAATGTATCTGAAATTGGTAATACATTACTTGAAGAGGGTATTCATATGACTGTCATAAAACCTTTAACTATGACATGTCATGATTAACGTTAACTTTAATTGTTAGTTAGTTAACTTTATTTGTCCCTGTAGGGAAATTTCATTTGGAGCATACACTCGCAGAGACATCTGACATTTTACATTTGGCTTTTATATAAATAAATCATTTAAAAAAACTGTGCCTTGGTACCCCTTCTCTAAACAATTATCCAGTATACTGGCCATCATCTGCTACTGAGAGAGGAGGAATTTAAAAACTGAATTGCATGAGGTATAAATGGTAATTTTGTTCTATTTCTTACATATCTTGGAACACAATATTGACGACCTGATGATAATAATTTGAAAGTGCATGATAAAGGATGCCATTCATCATTGACAATCATGATAGCCTTATTTAATAATTTTTCTTTTTATATACAATCGATGCTCTTTAGTTTTATTACCAACAACTTACTGGCTGTTATTACCACCTTCCCCAGTCACTTCTTCTAGGCCTCAGAAGCATTCCATACAAACAGATCATGGTTTTATTTGTGCACCTCTGAAATCTGATCCGGCACCTTATTTTATCATTCCCCGTCCTCACACGCAAGTCGCCCCTGCCCCGCCCTGCCCCGCTCTTCACTTTCTTCTGGAACTCCCCAACCCTCTTCACTTTTGTCCACGACACCTCCCCTTTGTCCATGATTCCACCCCCCCCCCCCATGGAAAACAGTGACTGATGCTGACATGGCTCCACAGGCTCTGAGATTGCTTCCTGTACATGAACCTGGACCACAGCTAAAACCATGTGATGGACTCCTACTGGGTCTTTACACACCTTACACCCTTTATTATCTTACACTCTTCATATTTACATTGTTGATTTTGCCCTGAATGTGTCTTCTGTACACAACGTTACATGTGTAAATTCAACTGCATGCCTTAAGTTAAATGCAAAGTGTATTTATAAGTAACTTTTTTAGAAGATTTTCTATATGTAAGTTTATTTAGTTTACAGAGTTTTATAGTGTACTGACTTTCACAAGTGTATCTCAAGTTATTTTGTGTGATAGTTAAATATATTTTAAATAAACTGCAAACAAAAAAAATATATGAAGCTATTTTTTCCTTAGATTCCTTCTCGAAACTCTTCCATCTTTGTCACATACCTGTCTGATGGCTCATTATGCAGCTCATTATGCAGATCTTCACTCAAAAAGTGACTTCGAAAATGTAATTAAATTTATTGTTTTCTGTAAGCAAGTAAACAAGATGATTTTCACATCATTTTGAAGCAATAACACTACGCTACAAGATCCAGTTCTCAAAAGTCTTATGAACAAATGTTCTCTATGTGCTTCACGGCCTTCTTTCAGTGACTTCAAAATTTTAGTTTTTCACTAACCTAAATAAACGTTTTTTACCTAAAAACACAAACACATACAAACATGCTGCTTAGGTATTATTGTAGCCCAGCGTGTGCTATTTACAGTGTTATCACACTTTAGCCATCAATGTGTTTTTAATGGCCCTTTCCACTGAGTGGTACGATACGGTACGGTTCAGTTTGGTACGCTTTTATGGCCGTTTCCACTGTCAAAAAGCGTACTGAACTGAACCGTACCGTCCCACTTTTTCGGCACCCTTTCGAAAGGGTACCAAACACGAGAAAGGGTCCCAAAAGGCAGAGCCACACGCGCAGCTGAATGCTATTGGTTTACAGAGATACGTCATTCGCTTACGCAACAAGCCAGAATGAAAACAAAAAAAACGCCATGTTTGAAATACACAACGAGAGATTAAAGCGGAATTATAAATACATCTAATAACGAGCCATGGTCGATCTAGGCTCAAACAAACCCTGACGTCGTCTTGATGAATAGCCGCAAATCCAAGAAGAAGAGCAGATTTACCCTGTGCCCCGTAGTTTTTTACGAGCCAGTCTGAGGCGCGAGCGGTTTCGCTTTCTTCCTTGCGCTCGCACGGGTCTAACATTATATCTGAAATAACAAACTGCTTGAGCTGATGATAATAACGTGCGCTTGATTATTGACGTGCTTTTGAAACCCGATCCTGTCAGACACTGAAAAACACGAGAGTGAAGCGTGAAGCGTGAAGAAACAAAGGGGAAGCCAAAAAAAAAGGAGCACATTATTTTTCAGCAAACATGAACAAAATGCCATGTATAACTAACTTATTATTAACTTATAACTAACTGAAGATTACAGACACATATAAGAGGTTTAGCTGCTGTAGGCTATATTTTGTGTTGTTTTGAACCTAAATACTGACGAAATGTCTGCTATATGTAGTTCTTCTGTAGTTGGTAACATATCGAAGACTGTAAGGGGCTGTATGTGTTTACATATGTTCATTTATTTAGTTATTTAATATAATTACAGACGTTACAGTAGGCTGTTTCGCACTGTCATTGATCTGCAGTTATAATCAACTCTTGTTCATTGAAAAGTTAGTAATAAACATTTCTACACAAGTATTTATGTGTATGAAGCATCTGTTTTGTGAGAAGTGCTTTTCATATGATATGTAAGTGACCCATACAACTTTATTGTAGACATTTCCTCGAGCTAGAATGATGTCGACTGAAACTTTCATTACCACTTTCATACACTATGCCCACCAAAAGGGTACCCTTGTTAGTGGAAACGCAAGCCTGATAAAGGTGACCCGTACCAAACCGAACCGTACCGTACCGTACCAGTCAGTGGAAACGAGCCATAAGATACTGAAAACAACACAAATGTCAGTGCATTTCAAAACATCTCCAGGGCCCCAAAACACCCTAAGACCCTTGCGGGGTTAACACCAGCATATTGTTCTTCTTCAACATACGTAAAAATAGTGACACACATTCATTATTAATCCACACAGCGGCAAAAGCTAAACTATTTAGAATTTTGACTGCCGCACGAGTGTAGGAATAGCTGATGGTGGCCATAGCAACGACAAATGGCAGAGAATAGTGAGCTCACACATGCATTAAGTGTATAATACACTAACTTTACCTCACACTTCAGAGCACAGCGTCTTCGCGACACGATTCAACCGGGATCTGTTACAGTGTTTGTCTTCTTTTTCTTTCTACAGTGTTTGTGGTTTCAATTTTCCCAGGTGTGCATGCGCAACCAATGGACGGGGCTTGAGTTTCATGTCGATGTCACACCGACACGGCTAAACATTCTCTACCACGGTGTACTTTCAGATTTAAGCCTTGGCTGGATATTTCACTTCACTAAGAGCTGTGTTACACTACATGGAAGGTCATTTTCAAAAACTCATAATAGGGGCCCTTTAAGCACTGCAACAGATCATACAAAATGTTATAATACTTTTGATAAAAGCCGTATAAAACATGATCAAGGTGTTGTCAACATTAAAATAATGTGTCATGTCATGATTGTAAAGGTTTCATGACAGCCTTATGAACACCCCCTTCAAGTAAAGTGTTACAGTACCTGCACTGCTCTTATTTTCATCCTTTGCTTGAATGTTTTGTTCAGTCAGTTTATAATTTATCAGTTCTTATTTCCATGGAAATCAAAAGCAATGATGTTAGCATTGGCAAAACTATGCTAAAAATTTAGCAAAAAAATAACACCGGAAACAGCTTTAAAACCATGGTTTTGATTAGATCAATATAAAATATCCATCTTTAAATTATTAATGATTTTATTCTTTTTTGTGTACAGTGTTTTAGCAAGAACACATCAGTGTGAATGTGGAGTGTGGTTATTGATTTTAACATTTACTGAACTCCGAATGAACCCACTTTAATATGCATGTGTGTGTGGTCATTGTATTTATCACATTGTGGGGACCAGTAATTACCAATATTTTTTAACTCATCAGGACCTTTTTTGCCCCCATAAGCAAAACGCCTTAGAAATCATTCAGAATGAAGTATTTTACAAATATATAATAAAATTGGGGGGAAAAGAATATACAGTCTGTATGGGAAAAATATCACTATGTCTATCTCTTTGGCTCCTTCATTCATCATTGCATGAACATTTATAGAATTTTGAAGGTGGGGCGGACATTACATAGTTAAAAATACATTGTTATTCTGTTAAAGCCAAATCATATCATTGTAATAAGAACACATCAATAATATTGTCACTTCAATAATAGTTAACTTTTTAAATTGCTCTTTTTGACAAACAGATTTACTGAGAATGTTATGCATTTGCTGCTTGTTTTGGAGTTTTAGAAACTTTTATAAATAAATAAATATATATTATGTGTTATATATATATATATATGTGTGTGTGCATGTGTGCGTGCGTGCGTGTGTTTGTGTGTTTTATGCAGCTGATTTGACTGACAGAGCAGATTGCAGGTCTGAATGACATTAATAGTCACAAAAAATGACCAGGCATGAACACCTGCTTAAGATCAAGTTATTAAAAAACATTTAGGCTTTACTACACACATTCAGGGCTTAATGGGCCGTATCTACAGTATATCTGTGTCCCATGAACGTGTCCAGTGGTGAGAAGTGAGCAGAATTATGAGTTTGCAATTCAGGCTGTAAAAGTGCTGAGCTACATGTTCACACTGGGGGATTGAGAAGAGAAGTTAAAAATTATATTTTATGCAAACAATAAAGAGTGGTTCTCGTTCTTTCTGCACATCAGAAGAATTTAATATTTAATGTTTTACACAAATTAAAAAAATATAATTGATTTTAAATAAATAAATAAATAAATAAATAAATAAATAAATAAATAATTTGATGACTGTAGTTCAATAGTTGAGATAATTCAACCATATTTATTGATTTTTTTGTGATAAAGATCATGTAAAAATCATGTAATTAAATATGTAATTAATTGGTCACACTTTACAATAAGGTTCATTAGTTAATGCATTTACTAACATGAACTATGTATGAACAATACTTGTACAGCATTTACTAATCATAATTCAACATTTATTAATGCATTATTAACATCCGAGTTCATGCTTGTTAACATTAGTTAACATGAACTAATGTACTGTATTTTCATTAAGGTTAACTAATATGAACAAACAACAAACAATACATTTACTACAGTATTTGTTTATGTCAATAAATGCATTAACTAACATTAACTAATAAAACCTTCTTGTAAAGTGTTACCAATAATTATAAAGTATAGCCTTATGTGCAGCTTATATGCCTGAAAATATATGTTGTTGATATCTATGCTTGAAGAATATTAAAAAAAAAATTATTTATTTAATTATTTTTTTTACTTTTTTCTTATAATTGACACTTTATATCTCAGAATTACTTTGTTGTGACATGAAAAAATAAATCTACATTTAAAAGTGCCATTGAACTTATTTATTGTTTTGTTTATTTTATTAGTAAGACTTTACAATGAGGTTTCATTAGTTAATATCATTGAATGTATTACTAACACGAACAAGTAGTGAAGAATACATTAGTTACAGTATTTATTCATTGTTAACCTTAATGAAAATACAATCATACACTACCTGACAAAAGCCTTGTTGTTGATGCCAGTAGTAAGAACAACAAATAATAACTTGACTTCTAGTTAATCATTTGGAAAAGTAGCAGAAGTTTGATTTTTCTGATGAATCATCTGTTGAACTGCATTCCAATCATCACAAACTACTGCAGAAGACCTATTGAAACCCGCATGGACCCAAGATTCTCACAGAAATCAGTCAATTTTGGTGAAGGAAGAATCATGGTTTGGGGTTACATTTAGTATGGGGGCGTGTGAGAGATCTGCAGAGTGGATGGCAACATCAACAGCCTGAGGTATCAAAACATTTGTGCTGCCCATTACAATACAAACCACAGGAGAGGGCAAATTCTTCAGCAGGATAGCGCTCCTTCTCATACTTCAGCCTCCACATCAAAGTTTCTGAAAGCAAGGAAGGTCAAGGTGCTCCAGGATTGGTCAGCCCAGTCATCAGACATGAACATTACTGAGCATATCTGGGGTAGATGTAGGAGGAGGCATTAAAGATGAATCCAAAGAATCTTGATGAACACGGCAGTCCCGCAAGAACGCTTTCTTTGCCATTCCAGATGACTTTATTAATACATTATTTGAGAGATTCATGGATGCAGGCCTCCAAGCTCATGGGAGTCACCCACAATATTATTTATTTTTCCATTGCACCATGACTTTATATTCTGAACTGTACCATATTCCTGTTAAGTGGCAAGATTTTTGTCTAAGCAAAGTCAGACCTTACTGTCCTAATTAAATAATTAAAAATCAAGGCATGATCATATTTCATTTTAGTAAAATAAGCATAATCTAGAGACCTTTGCCTTTCATATATTCACTTCTGATACTAAATGATCAACTAGAAGTCAAGTTATTATTTGTTGTTCCTAAAACTTGGATAGGCGACAAGAATTTTGTCAGGTAGTGTATTTTGTTAATTCTTATTAACTCACAAAGCATTAACTAACGTTAACATGCACAACTTTCGATTTTAATAGTGCATTATTAAATGTTGAACTACGATTAATTAATTAATTCATTTTCTTTTTGGCTTAGTCCCTATATTAATCTGGGGTCACCACAGCGGAATAAACCGCCAACTTATCCACCATATGTTTAACGCAGCAGATGCCCTTGCAGCTGCAACCCATCTCTGGGAAACATCCATTCACACTCATTCAAACTCATACACTACGGACAATTTAGCCTACCTAATTTACCTGTACCGCATGTCTTCGGACTGTAGGGGAAACCGGAGCACCCGGAGGAAACCCACGCGAACACGGGGAGAACATGCAAACTCCACACAGAAACGCCAAATGACCCAGCCGAGACTCGAACCAGCGACCTTCTTGCTGTAAGACGACAGCACTACCTATTGCACCATCGACTACAATTAATAAATACTTAAAGTATTGTTCATTTAAAGTGAATGTTAGAAAATATATTAACTTTAATTATTGTAACCTTAAAGTATAACAATTTTATCTATATATATTTTTTATGTAGCATGATGTATGAGGGGTTGTGTTCTTTAAGTCATGTTCCTGCCCATGTGTGTGTGTGTGTGCACGTGTGATGTGCTGCGGTCTGATTGAGATGGAGTGCTAGAATCAGTGTTCTGTCTGTAAAGTGTTTGATGAAGCAGGAAGAAGAAACACAATAAAGAGCATGAAAAATGGGCGAGAAAGACCAACTGGAGAGACTGACTTAAGCATCATGCAAACCTCTTCCTATTCTACTCAAGGATTCGCTCGTTTGTTCGCTCTTTCATTCATTCAGCTTCTTCATTTTCAAACAAAACCACTTTCTTTCATTGTTTATTATCTCTGCTCTTGTGTCTGGGTCAGCCATTGTGTTTTAAATTGAAATTATTTTGAGTCATAATTTACTTTAAGATAATAAATTGAGTCTACCGAGTGTGTGTGTGTGATTTGCATTTTTGTTCAACAGCTGCGTTGCCTTAGGCTGTTCAGTGGGGGACAAATTGAGCAATTCTCTCTCTTAAGCTCTTTCTTCTTATTATTTTTTTGCCTCTCTTTGTAACTTCAGTAAGAATGCACTGCAATAGTGTGGTGTATTGGCACACACACACTGGGCCCTGAGAATGCAATGTAGCAGAAGTGTTTTTTTCCCCAGTTACAGTCTGCCACTACTATCATTTACATTCACCGCTTTGATTAAACAGCAAATGAATTTGCACTCATTTGTGTCACATTAATATTTTGAGGTAACTGAAAAGATAATTGTAATAGTAAGTAAAGATAATTGGGTGTTGCTGTGCATCCCTGTGTGTGTAATAAGTAGGGCCAGACAGAATCTGCGGACATTTTTTGCTATTTCTGCTGAGAATTTTGTAAAAAAAATCTGCAGATTTATGCAGAATTATTTTGGGATTATCGTAACTACAAACTTAATATATGAAATAAAAATAATACATTTTAAACTTCTATTTAATGTTTGCAATGCACATCCAATTAGATCCACATATTTGGTTAACGAAGCAAGTCTATCACATAATATATCAACTAAAAGACAGAAAATATTACTTTAAAAACTGTATTCTAAATAAATCAAATTAACATTTTCATATCAGTAAATAATTGTACTGAAATTAATTCAAAAACTATATAAATATAAATTTACACAAATTTACAGAGGTAAATAAATACAAACAATGATGGGTTAAAAATCTACGAATTTCTGAGCGTGCAGATTCCTTGTGGGCCTAGTAATAAGCAATATGTACGCATGTATATAGTAGTGGTGGGCAAAGCGAGGCTTCGTGAAACACTGAAACAGTCGAAGCAAGTTTGTTGAAGTTTCGAAACAATGCGAAACCAGTCTCTACAGTGACATCTAGTGGTCATTTTTAATCTATTGCTCTGGAACAGCTTTAGCAGAGAAACGGTTTTAAGCATCAAACCTCACATTGTAGAAGTGGAGTGAAGTGGTGAGAGTTCCAGACAAGCATGCCGAGATGATGGGTTCAAATCAAGGGTGATGCACTATAGATATTAGTCTGATCTTGTAACGTGCTTTTTTAACATTGGTATAACATCCGAATGAACACTGTCTTGTAACATGTCATAAAACATGTCTTGTAACATGTCATAAAAAAATAATAATAATAATAATAATAATTTTAGAGTATTTGTACAAATCGGGATTCATACTCGGGCCTTTGCTAGTTTACTTGAGATAGATGTTTTTCCAACCCTGTCAGTCAAAAGCAGGTTCAGCAGGTCTCGAAATGCTTCTGAATCTGAAAATCTTCTGAAAATGACCGATGCTTTGAATCGCTTTAGTCACATGACCTGGTGTTTTGAAACACATTAGTCACATAACTGGGTGTTTCGAATCACATTAGTCATGTGATCTGGGTGTTTCGGGTGTTTTAATGCTTTGGTGCAGTATTTTGAAACACTTGTAAAAAACGTCTGTTTCACGTCAGCCATCCCTAATATATAGGCACATTTAACTAACGCTCTCCTTAAATAACAAAAAAGAAATAATGAATCTGAGCCATTGAGTTGGTAAATGGTGCCGTTTGTAATTTTTCTGTAAGTAGTGTGTTAATTTTATGCGTCTATACATACATGTACATGTACTGGGACATGTACTGTAACTAGATTAATGGGATTATTACTCGCTCTAAAAACTATTTTTTAGTACTGCTTATATTCTAAATCAGGGGGTTTCAAACTATTAGGACACCAGGCACCCCTCCCTTGAGCCAAAATTGCATCATTCACATATTGCTTTCTGCGTTTAATTGCGTAGCATTACATTGAAAAAGTTTTAAGTCTTTGAGTTGAACTCAGTGAGTGTACATACAAGCATATCTGTAATCATTACAATAATGGGGGAAATGACATCACTGTTAAACAAAATCTAGCTTTGTGAAGTGGTTATGGGGTAAAATGAAATAGTAATTATAATAAAAATGTAGATATGTACATTTGTTGGCAATTTAAAAGTTATTAAAGTCAGTTTAATGTATACAATAAATATAGAGTAAATAAATATATGCAGGTATATGAGGTATATATAAATGTAGTATGTTTAGAGCAAAAGATGACATGATGTTAAATTTGTAGTTGATATATTCCTGCTCTCTGTAAACTCAGCATGAGCACCTATGTTATGAATGAGGAAACCAGTGAGGTGAGCAATTGGTGTCCTGCTGTGCACATCTGGACCCAAGACTGGGGTTTCATGCACAGCTGACAGAAGATGAACGCTGGATGAATGAAGACTGCATGTCTTCTGCATGAAGACGTTTACAGTCATATATCCTTTGCCCAGGCCTCCAGTTTACTTGCAGTCTACACAGAAAAGATTTAATTATTTTATTTTATTATTATTATTATTATTATTATTATTATTATATTATTATATTATTATTATTATTATTATTATTTTCTATAATGTAAATTTTTACTAAATTATGTTATAAAATATAAACACTTTATTAATATTTATATATTTTATAATAGTAATAATAATAATTAATTATTATTATTATTATTATTATTATATTATTATTATTATTATTATTGCATAATTTTTATTTTAAAGTAAATGTTTATGTTTTACTGATATAGATTATATATGTTTTATTGGCTTTTAATGGTGTATTTATTTTGTTATAGATATATCTTCTGTATTTATTTATTATTTGCTAAATACATTTTAAAATTATTAACCACCTTTAATTTCACAGCCATATACAACACTCATGAACTTGAGTATTTGTAGCGTTCCTGTAAAGGAAGTTCAATAACAGAACCTCATTGCATCTTGAACCCCCTGTGTTTTAAAGTAAAACGCAGTAGTGACTTGCCATAATACTGCCGCTTTCGTTTAAAGCGTGTCATACTGTAAGTGCTGTAATAATGTGGTGACATTCAGCGGATTCAGCCTGCTGAAGGTCACTCACTGTCTGAGGGGAAATCGCTGAAATAAAACTTGCATATTCTTTCACATTTTCAGGAATCACTCAAGAGAACGATGCTATTTCTGACAGCAATAAACCTGTACATTAAAGCAGCATTTCACATATTTCAGGCTCTCAGTCGCAGGGCAGAAATGGCACACGCACAGGGAAAAGTCAAGCGCTCAGACGCTGAAGTGAAAAACACTCACCCTGACCCAACATGACTGTAGCTTATCATTTCTTAAAAGTAACAGTTTATTTCATTATAGAATAACATGGTGACTTTAACATGCTTTTAATAAATAGCACTTGAGGTACTGGTTGAGAACAACCAGTGACCCACACAGCCCTTGAAAAAATAAATATGCGTAATGGAATTTAGTTTGTAGTACAGTATCCTGCAACTCACTGACTCAAAAGATCCGGTCAGAATATGTCTACAATCAGTGACACACTGATTCAAATAATCCGGTGAGAGTAAGCCCACATCAACGACTCACTGATTCAAATAATCAGGTCAGAGTAAGTCTACAATCAACGACTCTCTGATTTAAATAATCAGGTCAGAGTAAATCCACAATCTACGACTCACTGATTCAAATTATTCGATCAGAATACATCTACAGTTAAGGACTCACTGATTCAAATAATACAGTCAGAGTAAATCCACAATGAACGACTCACTGATTCAAATTATTTGATCACAATACATCTACAATCAATGACTCACTGATTCAAATAATTCAGTCAGACTAAGTCCACAATCAATGACTCACTGATTCAAATGATCCGGTCAGAGTAAGTCCTCAATCAATGATTTATTGATTCAAATTATCTAGTCAGTGCAAGTCTGAAATCAACAACTCACTGGTTCGGATAATCCAGTCCACAAATCAACAACTCACTGATTCAAATGGTCAGAATACATCTACAATCTACGACTCACTGATTCAAGAGTACTAGTCAGAGTAAATCTGCAGTCAACAACTCACTGATTCAGATATTCTGGTCAGCGTAAGTCCACAATCAATGACTCACTGATTCAAATGATCAGTACAGAATACGTCTACAGTCAGCGACTCACTGATTCAAATGATCTGGTCAGAGTAAGACCACAATCGATGACTCACTGATTCAAATATTCCGGTCAGAGTAACTCCGCAATCAACGACTCACTGATTCAAATGATCCGGTCACAGAAAGTCCACAATCAACAACTCACTGATTCAAATAATTCAGCTAGAGCAAGTCTATAGTCAACTGGTGTGTTATAAATAAGATATACCACACTGTGACAGGCACTTAAGCCTTATGTAGTTAAAACAAACACTGAAGTTTTACCGAAACTTGGCCAATTTATTGAAGTGGTGGTTCAAACCAAAATGCTCAAAACTGAATTTCGAAAGGCCCTTTGCAATGAAGGATTTTGAAAGGTTCAACTGACGGACACTTTGAGTCCCCATGATTCTTTGCGCTGGAAGTTAAACCCTTCGAATGGATTAGGGCACAGAGATGATCCCTTCAAATGGAAAGCAGTCTTCAGTCAATGACTCATTCAGAGCGAGTCAACAGTCAACAACTCACTGATTGCCATGCTCATGCCTGACTCTGGACATGTACATATTTAAACATTACTGGTTTTGTTAAAAAACAAAAAAATAAATAAACAAGTTGTATTTTATGAAGCAAGGACTATAGTTTCAGCTAAAAACCCTTTAAATTCTGTTAAAAATAAAGTCACTTACATCTTGCATAGCCTGAGGGTGAGTAAATTTAGAGGCAAAAGTCCTAGTAAAGTGGGTAATAAAGCACACTTTATATTTACATTTGGTATAACTTTTATCTGTTTAAGACTTGGTTATGTTTATAAGATGCAAAGCAATGTGTGCTCATGCTTCATTTGTAAAATAATAAAATAAAATAAAATAAATAAATCACCTGATTTTTTCATATATCTTACTTTATATACTGCTACTCAGCTAACATGAAAACGACTTTCATATTTCCTAGTTTTTTCCTTGCCCGCCCTCAAGAGGCTCTGATTGGTCAGCTAACATAATGTTTTTTTTAGATTAGATTCAACTTTATTGTCATTACACATGAACAAGTACAAGGCAACCAAATGCAGTTTAGGTCTAACCAGTGCAATAGCAGCAAGTGCAGGATACAGGTAAAAATTATAAAGTGCAGTTATAGAAAAACTATGGTCCGGGGGACTATTGTCCGGGGGAACCTGAAGCTCCTGCCGGAAGGGGGGGAGAAAACAGTCTGTGAGCAGGGTGAGAGGTGTCCTTAAGAATACTGCATGCTCGGCGCAGACAGCGTTTCTTCTGAATGTCCTCAATGGCTGGCAGTGTGGTCCCTGTGATGCGTTGGGCAGTTTTCACCACCCGCTGCAGTGCCTTACGCTCAGCAACAGAGCAGCTTCCATACCAGACTGTGACGCAGTTGGTCAGGATGCTTTCTATTGTGCAGCGGTAGAAGTTCACCAAGACAGCTGATGAAAGCTGGTTCATCTTAAGTTGCCTCAAGAAAAATAGGCGCTGGTGAGCCTTCTTGACCAGGCTGGAGGTGTTGGTGGTCCAGGAAAGGTCCTTTGAGATGTGGGTCCCCAGGAACTTGAAGGATGAGACAGGCTCAACGGCCATCCCGTTAATGTGAATGGGATCATGTGAGCCTGTTCGTCCCTTCCTGAAGTCCACAATGAGCTCCTTGGTCTTGTTGGTGTTAAGGAGCAGATTATTGTTGGTGCACCAGGTGGCCAGATGCTGTATCTCCTCCCTGTAGGCAGTCTCATCATTATTGCTGATTAGACCAATCACTGTGGTGTCATCTGCTAATTTGATGATGGTGTGGATCTGTTCACAGGCCTACAGTCGATGGTAAAAAGGGAGTAGAGAAAGGGGCTCAGCACACAGCCCTGTGGTACATCAGTGTTAAGTGTGACGACGGTGGAGCAGATGTGGCCTGATCTAACATTCTGAGGTCTGTTAGTCAGAAAGTCCATAACCCATAATGTGCTGTGATTCACAGATCAGCTCCATGTCAACAGGTAGTGTAACGTCTATACACACCTCTACTTGCACGCGATGTGCCTCTGCTGTGTAAATGGTGTCAGTCAGTGTAGCCGTGTCAGTTGTAGCCTGAGGACACAGCTAAACCTTATGCCTGCTCTCTAAAATAAAATCTGACAAGTGTCTTTCGTATATATTCGGGTAAAGAAATATGAAACGTTACTAGTTCGTTATCTGAGATGTAGAACGCAGGGAAAGCGGCCGCATATATATGTATATACAAATACAGAAACAGAATACGCTCTGTGGAAATAGCAGTGTTTGGATGGCATTTTAGCTTTCTCTGCTATATCACAGCGCCTCTGGCCATGCCCCTTCGCTACACAATGCGCATAACCTGAAGCCCTTGTGATCTCACTAGCCAGGATGTATTTTTTTGTAGTCCCCAAACTGTTTAATGTAGGCCTTGCTAAGCTAACTCTGTAAAAGCCAATGTTTTCTTATGCATTGAACTTTGAGTGCATTACATTCAAAGATGTTATATTCACACAGCTACATTAAACATCAACTAAAGTTTAAAATATGATATCGTAGTGGACCACCCCTTTAAAATGAATATATTATAAAGTTGAACTCAGAATTATCAGCCTGCCTCTTTATTTTTTCCCCCAATTTCTGTTTAACGGAGAGACGATTGTTTCCAAACATTTCTACACATAATAGTTTGAATAACTCATTTCATAACTGATTTCTTTTATCTTTGCCATGATGACAGTAAATAATATTTGACTAGATATTTTTCAAGATTCTTCTATACAGCTTAAAGCAACATTTAAAGGTTTAACTAGGTTAATTAGGTTAACTAGGCAGGTTAAGGTAATTAGGGTTGGGTCAATTATTGTATAACTATGGTTTGTTCTGTAGACTATCGAAAAATATATAGCTTAAAAGAGTTAATAGTTTTGATCTTAAAATGGATTTTAAAAAAATGTATTCAAATTAAAATAAAAAAAATTAAAACTGCTTTTATTCTAGCTGAAATAAAACAACTAAGACTTTCTCCAGAAGAAAAAATATTATCAGACATACTGTGAAAATGTTCTTGCTTTGTTAAACATCATTTGGGAAATAGAAAAAAAAAGGAAAAAGGAAAGGAAAAAATCAAAAGGGGGCTAATAATTTGACTTCAACTGTGTGTGTGTGGTGTGGTGTATATACATATATATATATATATAATATATATATATATATATATAATATATATATATATATATATATATATAAATCATAAGTTGAATTATTCACTTGAAAGAGCTTTTTCCATTGTGAATAATGTGCCATAAGGAATAACAATACAAATATATGCTGTATTAAAATAAGTGTGGTCAGCTTTGATGTCATGTTGACAGTAAACGGTGGGTCAAATGCAGAAGCAGTGATGCATGCTGGGAGTGTACGTTTGTTGTGTGTGCTACGTTTGACATGTTCGCTCCGCCAGTGCTGAACACATCTGTATGAATGACGGCTCTGCTTCTTTGTTCTCAGCCTCTAAAATGAGTCAATTTGTTTCTCTGTGAGTGACGACTGCACATGACTCACACATTCATCTACATGAGGACTCCATGCAGAACATGCACTCCTCTGTTTTTATCATGTCCAGATTTGAGCTCTCAAACTATGAGGAAAACTAGTTGTCTTTGATTTGTAACCGATCGGATTTACATCTTTCACCATTTTTCCTCTTCACAATACACGTTAAAAAAAATCAGTTTCTGGATTTTGTGATACACAAGTGTTTTCCATTTATAGTTATTGTTGTAAATTGCATTATGGGACCTTTATTTTTGGCTCTGTTAAACTGTAAAGTTGTATTTTAAAACAAAAAAACAAAAAAAACAAATGACTTTTATTGATATTTTAGTAGTTCCAAAGATTATAATGCATAATAAATAATATATAGAAAAATAAGTCAGTAAAATAACAGAAAATGTACTGGCAGTATAATAAAAGGTTTTTTACCGTAATATACAACACCAACCCAGATAATACGCCTCTTTAAACAAGGGATGCACGATATCGGCAGCCATATTGTTATCGCTGATAAATGCTATTTTAATGTTATCGTTATCGATTCGATATCAATATTAGACCGATATCTTTAAGCTGATTACGTAATTGTACAGAACTGCCTGCCTAACACATGCATTGGTCGAACTTGTTCAGACTTGTCCAGTGCACTAGGATCAGATCAGATCAAACTTTTAAGAAGTTTTTAAAATAAAATCAGATGTTTACTGTATAAAAATAAAACATTTTGAAATAGTTATATTATTGGCTATAGCAGGGCAATTCAATTAGTTTGTCATGAGGACCAGTTCATGAAAAGCAACCCAAATGAAGGGCCGGAGAGATATGACTTGCAATATGAGTGATGACACAACAGCATATAAGAACCCATATGTTGTATTTTGCTCCTTAAGACACCCACGTTGTATTTTTCTACATTAAAATGTTAATATGTTGTATTTTGAAACTACATAATATCAGTGCATTGTACAATAGGCTTTTTTGTTTGTTTACAAACATTCAAATGTTGTATATCAAAGCACTATATTTAAGCATTGCTTAAATAGGCTTCTTCTACATTCAGACACGTTTGAACTGCATAACAACTATGGATGCAACAATAATAGATTTTGGTTGTATGATTATAGTCTGAAGAATAACGCTACGGTTACTAAAGTAACCCTTCGTTCCCCGAGGGGGGAACGGAAATGCTATGTGGAAACTTCCACTATGGGGATTTCGTCAGAATCCAATCATCTGAAAGAGTATAAAAACGGGCCAATGAAATGCCAATGAGTTGGCAGCGTCAGCGTGCACAGCTGGCGTCAATGACAATCAGTCATGCTATAAAGACGCAGCCAGTGCCATGCTCGACATCCTTTTCTAGCTGAAGAGACTTTCACGCTCAACAGCAAAGGGACAATCGTTGTGGCGAAGGAACATAGCATTTCCGTTCCCCCCCTCGGGGAACGAAGGGTTACTTTAGTAACCGTAGCGTTCCCCTTCGGATGGGGAACTCCAATGCTATGTGGAAACTTCCCCCATGGGGAAATCTATGGAAAACGCCACAACGAAAGAACCTTACTGCATCCTGGCGAAGGGTGTGCTACGCAGTAGAGCGAGCGCACCTACAACGCCCCGAGACACAGTCTTCCAACGTGTCCCCTGGCCCTCACTTACCTGTTCAGAACAGTTATGTTTTTCGGGGAGTCGCAATAACCCAGTAAAATAGGTTTTGATACGACAGTACGTTGGGAAAGCGTTCAGTCCCGATAGGGAGGACGCTGCGGAGCTCACCTGTTACCCAGAGGGGAGACCTGGTGACAACTATGGACTAGCCCAGAGATGGGGAGTCCTTACATAAGGATGGTTAGCGGGGAGGGAAGACACGAGCCTGCCCTAGAATGGGGGACTATACCGTGGCTGAGTGAACGTATGGGATCGCCAGCGGGGATCACACATAGCAGGCACCTATACCCAGAACGCGGGCTGACCAGCGGGCATGCCGACAACGTAACGGGCCAACACCTGACTCCTCCGCTGAGTCAGGTGCTGGGGGCCTTGGAGGAACTCTGCAGGGTTCGCCAAAGAAATGGGGAACTAAACTGACAAAGCTGAAAAAGCGCACGTATCTCCGGGTTAGGGAGAGTGGCGCAGCAAGCGTGTTTCGACACCTCAACCGAATCGTTTCCTCAATCACCAAGGGTTGCCTAATATCCTTGAGGAAACCGGCTCCACTCGCAGATTGTAACCTTGCAAATGTATTGGGTGTCACCCAACCCGTAGCTCTACAAATGTCTGTCAGAGAGGCGCTGCGTGCTAACGCCCAGGAGGATGCGATGCTCCGTAGTGGAGTGTGCTCTCACCCCCGGGGGACACGGCTCACCCTGGCCCAAAGGCGAGGGAGATGGCATCCACTATCCAGTGGGCCAACCTCTGTTTAGATACGGCACTTCCCATCTGCCGACCACTGTACTGGACAAAGAGCTGGTCAGAGGATCTAAGGCTCTGAGTGTGGTCCACATATATTCGCAAAGCGCGAACAGGACACAACAATGAAAGGGCTGGTCTTGCCTCCTCCGCGGGCAGCGCTTGCAGGCTCACTACCTGATTCTTAAACGGCGTGGTAGGAACCTTGGGCACATAGCCGGGCCGGGGTCTCAGGTACAACGTGGAGAGTAGGCCGGCCCGAATTCTAGGCACGAGTCACTGACCGAAAATGCCTCCAGGTACCTAACCCTCTTAACCATGCCAACACGACCAGCAGAGCTGTCTTCAAGGACAGAAATCTCAAGGATACTGAGTCGAGTGGTTCGAAGGGATCCCCACGTAGGCTCGTAGCACTACCGCGAGATCTCAAGAGGGTATGAGAGGGGGGCGGGGGAAAACATCCGCCTCGCACCTCTGAGGAACTGGATGATGAGGTTATGCCTCCCCACGGTGCCGCCATCCACGCATCATGATGAGCGGAGATGGTGGCCACGTAAACCCTCAGTGTGGAGCGCGACAGCCTTCGCTCCACCTGTCCTGAAGGAAAGAAAGCACAACACTGATCTGGCAAGATCGGGGGTCTTCTCGGCGAGAAGCACACCACTCAGTGAATAGACTCCCACTCCAGGGCGTAGGCATGCCTCGTAGAGGGTGCACTAGCCTGAGTGATGGTATTAACCACCGCCACCGGTAGGTTACCTAAGTCTTCCTCGTCGCGTCTTATGGAACCCACGTGGAGGTTCCACAGAACTAAGCGAGGGTGCCAGATGGTTGCCCTGTCCTGAGAGAGTAGGTCCTCTCTCAAAGGGACTCGCCAGGGGGGGCGTCGCGAGGAGAGGGAGAGTTCTGATATCCAGGTCCGGTTGGGCCAGGGCGCCAACTAGCAAGACCTGCCCCTCGTCCTCCCTGACCTTGCACAGAAACTGCGCGAGTAGGCTCACTGGGGGGAGTGCATACTTACGCATGATCGGGGTGGAGTCGCCATTCTCCCGGGGAAGGAGCTGCCGTGAGAGCCTGTTGGCCGCACGGTTGAGCCCATCCGGGGTGTGAATTAGCAAGCAGCGACTTCAGCGCGTATGACTCCAGAGGAGCAGACGGCGAGCGAGCTGAGACATGCAGCGGGAGCGTATTACCCCCATCCGGATGGAATACGCTACCGCAGCCGTGCTGTCCGTCCTGACCAGCACGTGTTGCTCCCTCAAGCACCGGTAAAAAGCGGCGCAGAGCGAGAAACACTGCCAACAGCTCTAGGCAGTTGATATGCCATGCAGCTGGGTTCCCCTCCACAGGTCCGCATCAGCATTGCCCGCATACACCACGGCCCCACCCACCCCATACTGGAGGCATATGCCGAAAAGACAGCCTGCCTGGACGCCTGACCTAGGGGCCACACTGGCCCGTAGGAAGAAGGGGGTCCTTCCAGGGGGTGCGGTGCGGTGCGGTGACACAGCGCTAGGACAGTCACTCGGTGTGTGCCGCGTGCCATGCGCGTCTGGGGACACGATCGTGAAGCCAATGCTGTAGTGGTCTCATATGGAAGCAATCGAGCGGCGTTGGCCGCGGCTACGGATGCCATATGCCCCAGGAGCCTCTGAAATAATTTCAGGTGGGACCACTTTTTTTTTCCCTGTAGAACTCTCTCAGACAGTTCAGCATTACCTCGGCCTCCATAGTGATCGAGTCCAGCTCTCAACCCGAGAAGGAGATGCTCTGCACGGAGGCGAGCTTGCTCTTTTCTCGGTTGACCTGAAACCCCAACGGGCGGATGGTGCCGGAGCACCTTGTCTCTGTGCATAATCAATTGCTCCCGAGAGGGGCTAAAAATCAGCCAGTCATCGAAATAATTGAGCGTGCGGATGCCGGCGAGCGAAGGGGCGTGAGGGCACCCTCCGCGAGCTGGTGAAAACTCGCGGAGACAGAGAGAGCCCAAAGGGGAGGACCTATGTATTGCCACGCTCGACCTTCAAACGCAAAACCGCAGAAACTTCTGGTGGCGTGGAAGTGTGGAGATATGAAAATACGAGGTCCTTCAAGTCTATTGCTGCAAAACCAATCCTGAGGGACGAACGCATCGCGTGATGCGCATCTGCGTAAGCATTTCGGAGCGCAGCCAGTGAAGGCAGCGGTTCAAAATGTGCAGATATAGGATTGGCCATAACCCACCGCTTTTTTTTTTTTTTTTTTGACACGATGAAGTGCGGGCTGTAAAACCCGCGCTCCATCTCGGCTGGAGGGCCGGCTTGATTGCATCCTTCGCCAGGAGGACAGCAATCTCCTCTCTCAAGACATGGGCGGACGCAGGACGGACCCTGGTCGCCCGTGAACCTGGGAGGCTGTTTCGCGAACTGAATCGCATAGCCGAGTCTGGTCGTATGGATGAGCCATTGCGATGGGCTGGCCCGCGCTAACCAGGCAGGCAGAGCCCACCGCAAAATGGTCCCACCCGCACGATCGCTGACGTGCCAGCGGCGGGGCAGCATGGAGTGAGTGGGCTCATCCGGGGAGCGCTGGGGTCCCACAGGAGAGCAGGAGAGGAGATGTTCTCGTCTCGCACTCAAACTCAGGAGAGGGGCTGGGAGTGGAGAGAAAGGAGACCGTTCTCTCACGCTCCATGAGCCATTGGCGAATGCACCGATCCTGCGAGCTGGAAGGCATAGCGTCCCAGACTGGCAGTGTTCGGGGTGTCACATCCGGAGGAGGGGAAAGTGCTCTTTCACTGAGGATTTTGATGGCGTTTTTTTTTTTTTTTTTTTTTTTACGCCTTTAAATAACATGCCCCGCCCTCCAGCGGGGAAAGAGCAAATTCCCTCCTCCCCAGATGGCCCGCCTCAGGGACGCTTCGCGGTCCGTTTAACCGAACTTAGCGGCGCCCTGGGCGGGGGACGCTGGTTGCCTGCGCGATGCTCGGCGCAGCCGCGTGGCGGAGGCGCAGGCGGGGCAGCGAAGCAAAGCTGCGGGCGGGCGTCCCTCGGCGAAAAAGCAGCGGATGTGGATGGCTCGGCGGGGGGGAGCAGTCATACAATCCCGCCGATAGAGACCTCGCCCATCGCCTCCGAAGCCTGCTCTATCACCGGCGTGAATTCCTGGGCGAATTCACTGCCAGTGTCGCAGAACAGGCCAGCCTGGGAAATGGGTGAGTTAAGAAAGCGAACTTTGTCAACGTCACGCACATCACCAGGTTTAGCCTGAGGTGGCATTCCTGGATCACGGATGTGATCATCGTCCTTCCCAGGGCACACACAGCCGACTTTTTTTTTTTTTTTGTAAGAGCATAGTCGGTTGCGGTGCGGAGCGCATGCTCAGTCCTGGGTCAGAACCATCCTCGCGCAGCCGGGCCAGCGCCTGCGCTTGGTAGCGCTGGTAGGTGGCCAAAGCGTGCATGGTGAGGGGGAAGGCGCACGCAGCACACTGCGTGAGCCTACTGTGCCCATCCAGGAAGAAGGGGATGGGGAGGCTTAGAAGGTCTCGCCTTCATCCTCCACATCACACCCCTCTAATCGGTCCGGCCGCGGAGCTGGGGGATAAACCATCTCCAGAGCCACGGCCGAAGCAGCCTGGGGAAGCACAGCCGCAAAGTCTGCTTCTGGATTCGACGCCGCGCTCAAAGTCCCGGAGGGAGGAGCGGGTTCGAATCCTCGTCAGACCTTGACAGCCCAACCTCCAAGGATGGTGAGGATGGAAGCGCACGCAGATCGGGCAGAAAAAAGTGCCCTCAGGACAGCGTGAGTTTACTGTGCACTTCCGGGAAGAAGGGGACGGGAGGCTTTGAAGGTCTTGCCTCCTTATATCCTCCACATTCACCCATCTAGTCGGTCGGCCGCGGGGCTGGGGGATAAACCATCACCAGACCCACGGCCGAAGCAGCCCGAAAGCACGGCCATCACGTCTGCTTTTTAGATGCTAACGCCGCGCTCTGCACCCCGGAGGGGGGAGCGAGCGGGCTCGCATCCTCATCAGACAATGACAGCCCATCCTCCGATGCAGCGATGGACATCTGACCCCCGGTGTCATCAGGTGAGAGAGCGACCAGCCAAGGACGGAGCGCTTCTCCTCACCTGAAGCTTGGATGGAGCGCGTGGAGGAGCGAGAGGTCCGCGGCCCGGGGGCGGCGGATTTACTCTCACTGAAACCCTCAGATCTGCCCGAGTTGCCACCGCAGTGCGGGGGACAACTGGGGTGGGTGGCTCTTTTGCAAGAGCGAGCCGCGATCTTAACTGCGCAACAGACCTGACATCAGTGATGGCATGCACTGCCACGCGAGCACCGCATTAACATGCTGGACCCCCAGACATGAAACGCTGTGCTCGTGCCCATCATCCGGGGATAGGAAACCACGCATCCAGAAACGCAACGTGTCGGAGTGACGTCCTTGAAAAAGACGCGCTGCACGACCGTGTTGCTCTTTTAGGAAAGCTTTTTTCCTATATACAAAACGCTCTTGGAGGACCGGACCCAAAGGACGCCAGGCAGGAAGAAATACCCAGCGTCGACCATCTGCCACTGCGTATCGCCGCTCTGGACCGGGAGAAGCTGCTTCTCGATCTCTCTCTGTAGACACAGTTGGAGATACCCTCAAAGACTCTCTCAGAAGCTTCGTGAAAGGCTCTGAAAGCAAAAGGATGTCGAGCATGGCACTGGCTGCGTCTTTATAGCATGACTGATTGTCATTGACGCCAGCTGTGCACGCTGACGCTGCCAACTCATTGGCATTTCATTGGCCCGTTTTTATACTCTTTCAGATGATTGGATTCTGACGAAATCCCCATAGTGGAAGTTTCCACATAGCATTGGAGTTCCCCATCCGAAGGGGAACCAGGGTTTCATGGTTATGTCTAATGTAAATGTAAGCCTTATATTAGGTAAAGTATTTAAATGAACTGTTGTTATCATCTGCGTTCGTACATACATAATCATTTCAATAATTTGTCTAACATATCTTTTGTTTACATTTGTTTGCACTGAAAGCCATGCACAACTCTCACCACTACAGCGTGAGATGTTTTCTACTTGGTGCGTCTGGAAGGCGTGAGGGCATCGCTCCACTTGCGCATGCATATTGGCATATATTCTTACTGTACATTGGAAATAACAAACTTGCGCATGGAAAAGACGTGATATGTGAATGGCGCGCAGCTATAGTTAATCCAGTCTGTTTGCGTATTAGCCTTGGTGTATAAGCTCAGAACTTTAAATTAGCACACAGGTGGCATAACTTTGTTTAGTTGCAGCAGCTCGTGCTGTATTGAACAGATGCACGTTACTTCGTAACTCTATTGGCCGTTTTTTGACTGAACTAAGATTATTTTTGGAGGGCTGGAACAAATTGCCTCGTGGACCAAATATGGCCTGCCAATTGAATAGCCCTGGGCTATAGTATATTGGCTATTAGCCACCAAACAAAAAAATCCATATCGCTGCATCCCTTACTTTATACTAAAAATAAAAAGGAACTATTTTAAACTTTAAGTTTAAAAGTTGTTGAAAGAACGTTCAAAGTCCCTTAATGCAATTCAAAACATGAATAAACCAGGAAAAATTCAAAACATGAGTCACAAAATACAGAAACTGTTCATTTTATGGATCATTTTTACAGTGTAGTTTATATTAAATAGCCAGAATGTGCTTGGCATTTTCTCGGTCAGATTTTACAGGTAAAAGAAAAGGACCATCGGATATACAGTATGGAATTTTTTTATCTTTTGGTATTAATTTAAGATCTGACAATCCACGACAATCCACACTTAGGTGTGTTACCTAGCAACCAACAATGTGCGAGCTGCTAATGAGTTAGCCTGAACAAAATGGATAAAACCAAAAAAAGAAAAAGGAAACTAAGAAAAACAAAACAAAACAATGCTGGTTGCAGTTCCTGTGCTCAAATGTAATATCTCGCACGGCAGTCTGTAATTACTTTGTGTTTTGTCATCGAAATGTAACAACGTCAGGGACTTTCTACCATTAAACATTTTCATTCTTCATTTTCAATACTCAGATGTAATGCCATTATTGAACATTTATTCATTTTCCCTTTGGCTTAGTCCCTCATTTATCTGGGGTCCCTACAAGCAGAATGAACCAGAAGGAAACCAGAAGGAAACCCACGCCAACACAGGGAGAAACATAGCAAACATTCACACAGAAATGCCTACTGGCCCAGCACAGGCTATAACCAGCAACACTTTCCCACTGTATCTGTAGTTAAGTTAAGATAACATACTTAGGATAGTCTATTGTGTAATAGCTTTTGTCCTAAATATGTTCCTGGCTAAAGTGGCTACCAAACAGTTAGTATAAGATTATAAAAGTTAACTTCTATCTGTAACACACTACCAGATGTGAAAATAGGAATAATGACTATGAAATAAGTGAAGTTTATTTATAGACTAATGTCAAGAGGATGACATGCTTATGATTGACCACAGCTGGTGCCGCATTATTTATCATCTGATTTACCAATAGGACAAATCTTTACCTTAAGACATGCAGTATAAGTGAATTGAATAAACAGAACTCACACAGTATATGAGTGTTTTAGCATTGGGCATTCACAGCTTAACCGTATGCTGGTATAGTTGTCAGTTCATTCCACTGTGGCAACCCCTAATAAACAAGGAACAGACTGAGCGAACAAATTTAGGGATGCTCTCAAGATCTACCTCAGCTCAGACTCCCCTCTCTCCTGATATAACCGAAGGAGCCCAGGCCTGAGAATCTTGTGAGCTCAGGGCTCTCTCACGGGACAGCATGCCAAACATTTTTTTATTATCAATCATCAGCCAAGTGTGAAGTGTAAATCTTGAAACACTCAAAGTGATTATTCTGGCTAGCAAATCAACTGCCAACATTTATTTTGATTTTGGTGCACGTTATACAATAAACCATTGACCACACGAACAGTAGGTCACATCCTTGAAGAGGCTTGCATTTGATCTAATTAATGTCAGCTATCAGCAAATTTGAAGTGTAATTTAAAAATCAGAAGGTGGTGCTTGTGTTGGGTTTTCAGTGTGGATGTTGCAGTTTTTGCTTTCAATTTAAGTTTACACTCATAAATACTATGGAATATTGTTGCATGCAATCCAAACAATCAGTTAAAATGTGGAAGACAGACTAATCATTTGCCTAGTTTGTTTTACAATTTAGTGAATAAGGCTTTTTGCCGAATTCAATCACCCTACATTAGACATCTTTTGTCTTCTTATCGATGACATTCTACTATGCCAATCAATGTAGACAAGAAAAAATAAAGAATAACATGACTTTTAACTATTAAAAAAAGCAGGCAAATGTTGTTGTTTTTTTCCTCAAAACTACATTTACATAATTAACAGGTCCTATTGCGTGTCCTCATGATGCAATTGGAAAGAAAAGGGTTTATAGGTCTGGTCATCCTGCCATTAACTTACGCTACCTGCAATCTTTGCATTGTGTGGATTTCATTATTTTGCATGTCTGGATTTTTCAAGATTTAAGTAAAATTCCTTAAATATTATTTTGTGCGTACATATTTATTTGTTTTAGAAAACAATCAAATTTGATTTAGAGCTTATTATGTCTATGTTGTAATTCTACAACGCTGGGTCAGAGTGGTAGCCTGTTGCATTGTTCATGAACAGATGTGAATAGTCTTGAATGTGAACCTGTTAGTGCTCTGGGGAGATGTCCCTTTAAGGATGATAAGTAGAGACCATAAAAGGCCTTCAGGACATATTGGAATTTTATTGTATTAGATATATTGGATGGTATATTGCAATTTTGATTAGCATTTCCAAAGAAATGGCATTGAAATTGTCTGAAAAATAGTAGAGTAAATGTACAGATAGTACCGAAAATGTACTCAAGGGAAAGTAAAAGTACTTAGTAAATTACAAGTTGTGAGAAAAATTATTCAATTGCAGTAATTTGAGTATTTGTAATTTGTTTTTTTGTTTTTTTACACCACTTAGCATTACAGATAACTTTTGGAAAATATGATGTTATTTTTTTAATTCTCATGGTTTCATTTTGTGAGGATGACTGTCTGAGTTACACAAATTAGGCCTAAATCTTTATAAGGTGAACGTTGTGTAATGAAAATGTACGTCTAAACTAAGTGTCAGCAACCATAGCTTGTATCAACAAGCTTAAACAAGACAGCAAACAACCTAACACCACATGACAAGTTATGATTAAACATGTTAAAAATGATTACTGTAAGAAATGAAATGTTCAAATTCAACCATCGTGCTTTTAAACATGAATGTAACATGTTAGCGATTACGCACAAATAATTTTAGCAATGTGCTAAAACAAATGACAATGTTAGAAGTGCAAGTGTAAGCGTAAACAATTCATCGTTGTTGAGCCATGCATAGTTATTTTAAAAGAACTAAACATTTTGTTTGTGTGTATTTTTAGTAGGCCACAGCAAATCACACCGCAGGACATGTTGATTTCCCATAAGTATTGTGTTTCAGATATACACAAAACACACAGAGCAGCTATTCTCAATCGAGTACAAAAAACAGAGAAAACGCGTACATAGACAGAAAGGTGTAACGCGACGAAAATAATTCTCTCAGGGGAAAATGAGGACGCGGCTCTCGTCTTCTCTGATGTTTCTGCCGTCCCAATAAATAGAGGATTGGCTGAAAGCGTCTCCTCTCACCTTAAGCCCAATAAAGATTTCATTACTCTTCCCGATCTCAGAGCTGCAATTAAAGCCAGACGTCTCATCAAAGAAAGTGAAATCCCAGACAGGAAAATAAGAAATGTGTGTGAGCCGTTGGCTATATGGATGTCCTATCTGTGACTGTCTGTTAAATGAAGCCTCTCTACATGTGTTCCCCCTCCTGTGGCAACATCACACCATGAAATAATAACACGGAAAGGCTTTGATTCGCTGTGAATGACTGATGCTGCGTCCCGTTGTGAGAGAAAGTACATTTAAGCCTTAGTGCTGCGCCCTGCTGGGTGGAAATCAACAGGGGCAGCGGCAGTCAAAACATCCCTTCAGAGTATTACACACAAAAACACGTATATATATTGAATAATAGTGATATTTACACAGCAGGATCTCAGTTTTTAAACAAAATTCATACATTGTTATTTGACTGAAATGGTGGCTGCCTTTTTCCAAAATGTCGCTAATGGTGAAAGGATTGATGTTGTTTAGCTTTGTTTAATAATGATTGAGGAGAGAGGCGACAACAGCTCTTTTATATTGGGGTTTGATTTGGTTGATTGGTTGCAAAGCATATTTACAAGCAACTATTTCTATAGAACTCTTATAGAGCTAATTGAAAGGTGACTACATGACTTATTACAAGTGAAGTTTAAGCTGCGGTCACACCAGAGTTGTGTGTGAAATTCTGTCATGCGGCGCTGTGAAAAGGGGGTGGGATTAAACAAGATGATTAGACATTTTAAAAAAACAAGCGATTGCTCCATGCTTTAAAGTTTCTATGCAGAGAGGTCCTGTTTTGATCCTCGATGGTCTCACGCAGTCAAGTGATGCGATTTCGCAGGTCAGAGTTCACCAAGCTTGAACTTTGCAACGCAGCGAACTGCGAAACTTAAGGCATGATCCTGCGTTCCGGTCTAATGCATTCGCATGCCTATGAAGGAAGTCAATGGGAGGAAAAGCCCAGTGTGACTGCAGCTTTATTTATAAACTAAATTTCTAGAGGATCACGTGATTATGGTTCTGCATTAGCTATGTATGATCCACCAATCAGGCGATTCTACCCCACTATAAAGCGCCAGGGTTCTTCATTACAGTCATCTTCGATTTGAAGAAGACATCGAAGACTGTCTCATTTAATAAATATTCGAAGTCTAATAATTTTCAGCTTCTGTAAACCTTGTTTTGCCTTCAGATGCTTAAATGAGGTTTTAAAATCACTTTGAAAAAAGTGATTACAAATTGTATTAGCTCTTATTAACAGTGGCTGTTATGGTTGCTAGGAGATCTGTCCTCTGTAGGCTAGATCATTGTTCAAAACGCTGGTCCTGCTTGTGTGGGACTCAAAGGACTCACCTTGAAGTCTGTATCGTTCGGAGGATGCAGCTCTGAAATCAGACTTTGGTTTATAGTAATCTTTTTCTAAACAACTTCGAAAAAAGGCGTTTTAAGTCAGATGAACATAGCAATTTTACATTTTATCCTTGCTCTTTTATGTTGTAAAGTGGTAGCAGCCATTTTTTTAGCTTACAAATCCATCGTCAAACTAAAGCCTTTTTCAGATTACACAATTTGTATTGTCCGTTATGACAGTCCACTGTTGTCAGATTAAGGGCTCTATTTTAACAATCTAGGTGCAATGTTTAAAGCCCATGGCACAAAAGCATTAAGGGCATGTCCGAATCCACTTTTGCTATTACACTTTTGGACTTTGTAATTGAAAAACTGGATGCTTCACTAGAGAGAAAATAGTTAAACAGGACCATCTGCAGTGGCAAGGATAAAGAACAAGCCTCCTCCATTCAGCTTCTTTCTCTGTCTCTCTTTCAGTGGAGAAGGAAACGGTTGTTGTACAGAACTCCATTAGAAACATCTATTAGTCTACATATTTTATTTCATTGTGAACCCACAAAGATTTGTTTCAAAACCATTTCTAAATTCAGTTCTAATTTCCAGCAATGAAAAAATGAACAATAATAAACGAAGCGTGGTCAAAAAACGTAATTATATTTAAACACGCGTCCTATTTCCCAATATGGTCCAAAACCATAAGGTGGACAAATCTAAACTTGTTTTTATGAAATAATATAAATATGCAATATATAAATACTACTACTACTACTACTACTAATAATAATAATAATAATAATAATAATAATACAAAAACAAGTGGACATGAATAAACTGAAAAAATCCCCCGAGATGAAGGCAGTGGTTTTATATTTATGTAGAAAGTAATAATTTGTCATATTTTAATCCTTTAATTATTTGATTTGTAAAGATCTGTGTATTGCTGTACATCCTCTGTGTAATAAGCAAGTTTATGCGTTTAAGGGACATAACAAACGCACTCTGCGCTGGACTTTAGACCTGCTTTGGTTTACTGCACAGTCTATTTTAGTCCCTCAAAATAGCAACGCGCCAACAATATGCCTTAACAAACCTCTTTTTTTAGACCAGCATGCACATGAGTTCACAAAGCGCCTCAAATGTGTTTACTATTTAAACAACGTGGCGCAAAACGGGAAAATTGGGTTGCGCTGGTCTGAAAATAGCAACAAATCATGCAAATACGTCTTGTTCAACACAAGTTCAACACAAATACTTCATCAACACAAATCAATAAGTTAACCTAATCGCTTTTACAAATTTAAGTTCATTGAATACAAAACAATCAAGTTGTCCTTGAAAATTGTGTTGTTTCAGATCATTTAAAATAAACAGTTTGAAAGGAGAAAAAAAGGTTTGGGTCATAACTTGTGAATATTGAAACTGTTTGCAGAAAACCCATGTATAGGCATCAATGTGTACAAGGTTTCATTTTTAACATGATTCTGTATTTTGTAGCTACAGATTTTTGTTCAGCTGATAAAACATCTAAAGCATCTTACAAATAGAAAAAATGATGTTTGAAAAACACATTCCTGATGTTAGTTCTACTATAGATTTTGTTCAGTCTTGTTGTGTTTTGAAACTATACAGAAATTTTAAATCAATAAATAATGAATTTGATTGCTGATTTCCCCCCCTCAGTGAATAGTTCAATCATACCTGCCAATATTTGACTCTAAAAAACCAGGAGTGGATGTGGGGAGGGTGGTTTGACGGTGAGGCAGAGCCGGAAGGGTGGGGATGTGTAGGTGCCGTGACACAACAAAATGGGAGAGGTGTCTGAAATACTGGAGACTCCCAGGAAAAACGGAGTGTTGGCAGGTATGAGTTCACTTGGAAATTCAGATTTATTTTATTTCAAAGGATAATTAGCTGAGAAATTACAATTCTGTACCTATCCGTATGATTTTGTTTAAAGAAATACTAAATAATGAGTATTAATACTGACCACAGCTTTAGATAAGAAATATATCTATAATATATATATATATATATAATATATATAATATAATATATATATATATATATATATATATATTATTATAATATATAATAATACATATATATTTCTAACATTTCTGTTTGACGTACTAGATTACAATTGCATTCTACTGGCAACAACTGCATAGTCAAATAAGTGATGAGAAAATGTACCTCTACCTGCACTTAATTTCAAATAGATACATAGATACAAAATCGCTGCAATTTTACGCAGTTTTGCATGCTGTGACCTCTAAATAATGTTAAATTGATCCTCTTGTTTGGACCCAAAAAGCAAGACTGATTACCCCTTTGTTAACTGCTAGTTGGTCAAACTACTTTTAAAGAGTCTTAACATGCTATCGTAGCTCCTTGTATGCAATTGGTCCCAGATTAGTAGATCACCTACAACTGCATTGCATTAAACTTTTAGCTTAAAAGCCTAAAGCTGGTTTCACACCACAATTGTTAGCGACGTACTTTTTTTGTTTTAATAAATTAGTATGGCGCCTGAGCTTCAGCATTTTTGCTGTGCTTCTCACATCAATTAAAGTGACAGCACACTTTTAAATAATCAAAATATGACTTACATACAAAAATGTATTAATTCACAAAACAAGAACCATTGTCAAAAAAATTATAGGCTAATTCAAAATATGTAGGTTACATTAGTTTGGGTGCAAGAATTGTGTTGAAAGGGGAAAAAAAGGCAAAAAATATGAGACACAAACGGTTTCCCGACAGAATTGTAAAAACTGTAAAAAATGCTGGGTTCCACACAATTCCTTCATGTTGTCTCAACATAAATTGATTGTTAACTTAATTGTTTTACAAATGTAATTCGATTGAACAAAACAAGTTATCCCACAAAAATCCGGTTGGATTGGATTGGGATAGATAGCATTGGGATGGATTGGATTGATTTGATGGATGGATGGATGGATGGATGGATGGTAGGGGTGGTTGGATAGATGGTAGGAGTGGTTGGATGGAGTGATGGACTGGATTAGATTGATTTGCATGAATGGATGGATGGGTTGGGATGGTTTGGATTGGGATGTATGGATTAGATAGATGGTTTGGGATGGATTGGATTGGGATGGATGGATTTGATAGATGGTTTGGGATGGATAGGATTGGGATGGATGGATTTGATAGATGGTTTGGGATGGATTGATTGGATAGATGGGTTGGGATGGATTGGCATAGATTGGATTGGTTGGATGGATGCATGGATAGATGGATGGTTGGGTTGGGATTAATTGGATGGATGGATGGATGGATGGATGGGATGGAGGATTGGTATGGATGGGATGGAGGGATGGGAGGGATGGAGGGAAGGATAGATGGATTGGATTTGAATAGATTGGATGAATTAATGGTTGGGATTGGATTGGAATGGACGGATGGATGGAGGGACGAGTTGGAATGGATTGGATTGATTGGATGGATGGGTTGGGATGGATGAGTGGTATTGGATTGGATTGCGATGGATGGATTGGGATAGATAGGATTAGGATGGATGGATGGATGGATGGATGGATTGGATTGATTTAATAGATTGATGGATGGTTGCGATGGATGGATGGATGGATTGATGGATTGTTTTGGATGGATGGATGGATGGATGGATTGGAATGGATTAGGATATATTGGATAGATGAGTTGAGAAGGATTGGGATGGATTGGATTGGTTTAATGGATGCACAAATGGATAAATGGTTGGATTGGGATTGAATTGGATTGGGATGAATGGATGGACTGGGATGGATTGGATGGATGGGTTGGGATGGATTGGATTTATTGGATGGATGGATGAATGGATGAATGATTGGGTTGGTTTGGGTTGGGATTGATTGGATGGATGGATTTCCGTCATCATATAGACATTCTCATCAGTGACATGCAGTCTAAACAGTCTCTCTGTCGTTTTGTTGTTGTTGAGCAATTCATTAAAAAAAACTTAAACACAGTAATTTGAATATTAGTCATTTGTTACTTTACAACACTGCATAAGGGTTGTACAAATTTCGGCTTCTTCATTTTGTCCAGTTGACCCCTTATCTGCTTACATGATGAATTTCCTGTTTTGGTTTAAATGTTTAAGTGGGTGTAAATGTGCAGATGTGTGTAAAACCTTTCCTATCCTTATGGGGCAATATTCTGTTTTATAAAACCCCCATTAAGAGGTTTGGTGTCACAATGACTTGGTTTTCAGGTAGACCATTAAAAACACAGCCCACATCTGCCCAATTTAACTAATCAGAGTGTTTCCTATTTTGAGTGCTTTATGCATCAGACAGCGAGCCAGTGGTCCTTCTGTGTGTTTGTGAGGCTGAGACTAAAAAAGACGTGGCAGCAACCGTCTGCTTCTTTCTATAGAGCTATTGTTATGCTTTTGTTGCCAGAACTGTGTGTGCCTCATCCGCTGAATCCAAAAACAATTCATTAATGGATCCCTTCTCAGTACTACATGCCTCTTTGAACTCTGGAATAATTGTCTTTTTAGTACTTGGAGAGCCTTATGGCTTTGACCCTGAACATTTCTTTTCATGTACTATGAATAATAATTGTTCCTAGAATGTTTACTCAAGTTGAAGGACACACTGATGGATAAAAAGACATTTTACCAAAAAAAATTATAAACTCATATATATTTTTCTCTCAAATGTGATTTTATTTTTTCAGTGAATTGCTGTATATCAACATTTGGCCCTAGGCATAATAGCATGAAATGTCTGCTGTGAAAAGTGATTCTTCTCATAGTATATACTTGTAAATTTCTCCCATGACAATGTTGGTTGCTTCTTGTTGAAAGTGAAGCTTAAACGTTTGCTAAACTAAAAAATATGTATTTAATTCAGTATTTTCATGGCATTTATTTTGTAGTTTAGTCCTGTTTCTCATTTAATTTCCTTTTATCATTATGCTATCCAGCCTTGTGTATGTTTCATGTTGTTATCTCAGGTGTGTGTCAGGTTCTAATTGGTTAGTCCTTGTCATGTAAATCTGTTTCTTGTTCTTATGTTATTGCTATACCATGCCAAGCTAAACCTAGCCTCGTCACTGTTTGGTTTAATTGTTATTTTAAATAAACTGCACTTCAGTTCATAAAGCTTACCACATTAAATTCAACTATATTAAATAAACAGCAGCACCTATTATTAAAGCCGTTTTAAAAAGGCAGAGTATCATGTTTAAGTAAAGTAGAGAAATGCATCAAAGTCAGATTTAAATTCCAGAAGAAGTGTCCAAGGTAAAGCTGCTCTAAGCAGGGTTTATGAGCAATGAATGTCTTGGTACTTAAATCTTCAAAATCATCTAAATTTATGTATAACATGTATGGTTATCTTTACAAATAATTGGATTGGGATGGATGGATGGATGGATAAGTTGGTTTGGGATGAAAAGTCTTTTGCCATCCACTATAAATATCTCCACTTCAGGCACATCGCTAATCCACATACATATTATTTTACCACAGAAAAAATCTTATTAAACACTACTAATAGAGTGGAGTAACAATGACATCACCTTGTAGGCCAATCGGGTGCTAGTGTAGTAGAGGCCAGCTAGTGAAGTGCTGTGCAGGTACAACCTTACTACTCTGACCTCTAAAAGGTGCTCTAGCGACAGATGCCATCCACCTTGGTAGAGCAACCGACTCCCATGCAGAAGTTTGGCGGTTCGATCCCAGCTCGGAGCGGGTTGGGTGTAGTAGAACCCGCCTGGTTACAATGGTGCCATGACCCGGATAGGAATAAGTTTTAGGGGGGTGAGTGAATATTGCTGTGCAGGTACAACCTCACTCCTCTGACCTCTAAAAGGTGCTCTAACGACAAATGCTGGAGGCCATAGTCTTTAGTCACCTTGGTAGAGCAACCAACACCCATGCGGAAAGTTGCTGGCTAACATAACAAATAATAAGCTCTGTGTTCAAACAAAAAAAAAAAAACTTTTTAAATTGTAAAAACATTACACTGACACGTTTTGTCCAACCGAATAATCCTCACATAAAAAATACATCTTTTAGCACTTTTGGATCTTAAATGCAAACACAAGAATTGAAAAGTTAACATTAGGCTATAAACAAACTACAATGCCTACGGGCACTCGCCTGCTGACGTCAGCACTACCTTGCTACAGACATTGTTTTCAAGCTTACTTTAGAAATATGGTCTATGACAAAGATTGAATCTCTCGGTTTATCATATATTATAATCCACACAATACATTATGAAAAGACGCCGCCATCACTATTCTATACCTCTATGGACGCGCCGGCTCTGATTATCTTAGGTGTGTGTCAGTTTATAGTGGGTTAGCCCTTGTCATGTGAATCTGTTTCTTGTTCTTATGTTATTAATATACCATGCCAAGCTAAGCCAAGCCTAGTCACTGTTTTGTTTGTTTTGTTTAAATGTTATTTTGAATAAACTGCACTTCAGTTTATCAAGCTATGTTGAATTCATTATAATATTAAATAAACAGCAGCACCTATTATTAAAGCCGTTTTAAAAAGGCAGAATATTTGATTTCCAATCATCCACAACTCATTGCTTATATAAAAGAATAATAATAGAACAAATAATAATGATAATGTATTAAAATAATAATAGATTAAAGACACAAAAAATACAGAGACTAAAGATTATCCATTAAATATAACCCAAAACCAACTATATATCATGTTTAAGCACAGAGACATGCATGAAAGTCAGTGGTAGATTCCAGAAGAAGTGTCCAAGGTAAAGCTCCTCTCAGCATGGTTTATGAGCAATGAATGGCCTCTGACATTCTGGTTCTTACATCTCCAAAATCATCAAGCTAATTTATAAATATGTATAGTTATGCAACATATAAGTAGCAAATTTGTGAATTTAAAATAACTACATTGTGACTCATCCTCACTTAAACCTACAATCCATATGTTACAAACGCCAACGATCCAGCCTTTGCAGATTGCTGGAAAACATTCACTATCACATTAAAACATTCACACTAAAACATTCTACCACTGAACTGCACTACATTTCCCATTAGGCACATCAAACACACACCAGTTCCGGATCACAACTGATTACTTGCACACAGCTGTAGCTCATAAAGACTGATTAGTTGGACTATATATACACCTCACATTCTCACACACTCTGCTGAGTCTGTTGTAACGTGTTTTGTTTGAACATTGGTCTGACATCCGAATGAGCGCTTTGTGAATAGGTTCGTCAGATCTGGAAACGTTCTGAAATGGCCGATGCTTTAAATGCTTTAATCATATGATCTGGTGTTTCGAAACACTTTAGTCATGTGACCTGGGTGGTTCGGATAATGCCTTGTTTTAAAACACTTGCGCTTCAAGGTCTCAACACTGTGCCAAAACATCAGTTTCACATCAGCCATCCCTTATTTTGAATTACCCTCATGTTATTGTTTGCTCCTGTTTTGACCATTGTCTGACCGAGTTGTAAATAAACTGCATTTGGACCATCCCCTCCATTGTACCACGTCTCTCATGTTACACCATGACAACAAATGCTGTAGTATTTGGACATTTCTAGAGAGTTTAGTCCTCTGCCATAAGACACAGTGAGGTGAAATGTGAAGCAGATTCTGTGGTGGCCCCTCCCCACAACAGGTGTGCACTCCAAATGTAAAGGCAAATCAATTGATGATGCCGCAAACATGATTGCTTCCATAGAACAACTCAATAACACAATTAAACATAATCATGTACATCCCTGTGATAACCAAAGTCAGCAATGTGAACTGTTTCACTCAGAATATCACTACACACGGTTTTTTTTTTTTTTCAAGTACATAATAAAAAAAAAAAAGAAAAGAACTTTGAAGTTAGAAAATGATGGCACTGAATTACATCCAGTCTTTTGTGCGTTACATGTGCATAAGTGTGAGCATGAGTAATAAGTTGCTGGCTGCATTTCACTGCAAGGGTTCAAAGTAATTATACATACAGTCCTTTTAAATTTAGATTCAGTTAGTTGAACTAGAGCATGCTTTTTTGATTCCCTTTAGCTGGATTTGAAGTATATATGTGGAATTTCATAATGTCTTTTATAAATTTGTTAGACACTAAGAGGGAGTATTTATAATTTGGAACTGACAAGAAGAGAAGGAAACATTTTGCAATAACAGCTGCATCTTGACCTGACTGTTCACTGACCTTCACACCCGCATACTGTATCACCTGAAACAACACAACAGGGCAATGAGTGCATATGATGACCTTCTGCCTGTTCCATCAGTGAAGGACAAACCACCAAACTCTCTCTCTCTCCTCTCTCTCTCTCTCCTCTCTCTCTCTCTCTCTCTCTCTCTCTCTCCCTCTCCCTCTCCCTCTCTCTCCTCCTCGTTCTCTCAAACTTGAAGTAAATGCTCCATCTAAATGCAGCTTATTCTTCCAAGTAATGGTTATTGCTAAAATGGATACAGCCAACCCAGGCTCATTCTGAAAACATACCTCTATACACATTTCTGGAGAGCGCCAAATTTGTTCCAGGAGCTACGTTTTTTGCTGTTTTGCTTTCGTGAACCCACCAGAGGCCACTGGGTCCATTTTTTGAGATCTCAAATTTCTCTTGCGAGTGCAATTTGCACTTGCTCTTCTCACTTAAATCCACCAGAGGCAAAAAGAAAAGCCCTCACCTGATTTTTACCACATTTTCACATTTTATTGCATTCTCACCCTGTTATTTACTTGTTATTTAAATTTTTGGATTCTGTTTTTATCTCACCTACTTTCTGGAACTATTCTTCACCAGACTCGAAATCCGTTGTCATGGTCAACTCCTCTCTGCGTCTTAAGTCTGCCGACGTACATGGCGAGCTAACTGGACAAACTGGTAATAGCGGGGAAGCAGTCTATACGGTAAGCAGTCAGCTGGTAAGTGCGAAAAGTAACTGCGTCATACCGCCCCGTAGTATTCGTTTTAAAAAACAAAATCTAGCCATACGTACTTCTGGCTAATAGTTTGCGATCTCCAGAAATGTATATAGGGCTACATTTTCAAAATAAGCCTATGTTGGATACTGCTGTAGTCAGAAGTTAACAATAATTATTTAGATTATTTATTAAAATTACCCATTAATTGTATTTTTTACGTGACGCAGTGGCGCAATAGGTAGCGCTGTCACCTCACAGCAAGAAGGTCACTGGTTCGAGCCTCGGCTGGGTCAGTTGGCGTTTCTGTGTGAGTTTGCATGTTCTCCCTGCGTTCGAGTGGGTTTTCTCCGGGTGCTCCGGTTTCCCCCACAGTCCAAAGACATGCGGTACAGATGAATTGGGTAGGCTAAATTGTCTGTAGTGTATGTGAGTGTGAATAAGTGTATGTGTTTCCCAGTGATTAGTTGCAGCTGGAAGGGCATCCGCTGCATAGAACAGATGCTGGATAAGTTGGCGGTTCATTCCGCTGAGGCGACCCCAGATTAATAAAGGGACTAAGTCAAAAAGAAAATGAATGAATGAATGTATTTTATTACTTCTACCCCTATTCCAACCCTAAACCCAACCCTCACAATAATGTGAAAACAGAAATTATAGAGTATTATTCCTATTATTTATTAAATTACTGATTACACAGTATTTTATTATCATCTAGCGTAACCCAAACCCAAAACACAACTCTCACAGTGATGTAAAAATATTAATTATTGTTGTACTGTGTCACAAAAATTATCTTTATTTATGTGACTATCCGTAGTTGTATCCCATCTAGACTTTACCCTAAGTAATGCATTTCAAATTTGTAAAAAATGCAAACAGCGTACTCTAGTGTATCTGTCATCGTATCTGAGCAACGTATTTTACATTGTGCAAAAATGTAAGCTAAGACACAATTTTTCCAATGTGCATGGGCTGTAAGATTATGTATAACTATCATCACCAATCAGTAATCACCAAATCAGTATACAAGCTCATTTTAATGCAATATGATGAAAATCGATGGTGGCTCCTCTAATACAACACAATTTTTTTACCTATCGAGCTACCCAAATGCCAGGTTTTATTTTATTATAATATATTATATATATATATATATATATATATATATAATATAATATATATATATTATATATATAATATATATATATATATTTTTTTTTTTTTTTTTTTTTTTTTTTTTTTTTTTTAATATTTTTTTTATGAAAGGGTAAAATCCATTATGTTATTCTCCTGGTATAGATGCTGTTTTAGTAAACATTCCTAATGGCCCATATTCAAGAAAGCGACAAATAGGCTGGAGGACTGGCAGGTTTAAGCACCCTTTTACAATTGTGAATACATTTCATTGGAAATGATTCTATGGACATTGTTGACAGCCGACAATGCTAAAACAATATTGAGGTCATGTCCATTCTCTAACTGTTTTTATAATAACCTGTTCCTCATGCCAGAAGCAGCTTTGAGCTCTCTGAATGAACAGAGTGCTATAACTCATCCACATCTGCTGTCTGTGCTGCCCATTGGCTGTTATCTGAGAGGTAGCTCTTCAACTGCTGCTACACTACAGAAATGAGCTCCAGTCTATTTAATTTAGCCAGTAAAAAAATAAAATTAAAAAAATTATTTAAAAAAACAACGTAATAAATAACATAAGTATTTAGTAATGCCTGTACCTTGGAGTCTTTTAAATAGTATATGCATCTCTGTGCATGGGTAACTGCATGAAGCATAAAAAAATATATAAAAAATACCCATAGTGTCACATTTTTGACCCATAAATGCTTTACATTTATAGGACAAAATCATTTGTAAATTACATTCTTACATACTTTGTAAAGTGTATTTTACTGTAGGACAGTTGTTTAGTATGTTAATGTATTTTGAAGTTGCTCTGTGAAAATTACTGTATATTTTACAGTAAGTATACAATACTGTAAATACATACACAAGGTAAATGGTGCTGTAAATACAGTATTTTTGCTGTAATTGATTTACAGTAAGTCACTGGGAACTAAACTAACATGAATTGGATTTTACTAAGACAGTTATGCAGTATGTTACTGTATTTTAAAGTTGCATTGTGAAAATTACTGTATATTTTAAAGATATACAACACTGTAAAAACATACACAACAAGGTAAATGGTGCTGTAAAATGTAAATACAGCATTTTTGCTGTAATTGATTTACAGTATTTTACTGATGAACTGAACTGTAATATGAATTGAATTTTACTGTAGGACAGTTATGCAGTATGTTACTGCACTTTAAAGGTAAAAACATACACAGCAAGATAAATGGTGCTGTAAACATAATCCAGTACCTTTACGGTAATTGATTTACAGTCAGTTACTGGGGAACTAAACTAAAATTAACTGAATTTTACAATAGGACTGGGACGCAGAATGTTACAGTATTTTGAGGTTGCATTCTGAAAATTACTGTATATTTTACAGTAGAGATATTTAATACTGTAAATACATAGCAAGTAAATGGTGCTGTAAACGTAAGTATGGTATTTTTGTTGTAATTGCTTTACAGTAAGTTACTGGGAACTGAACTTATGAACTGAATTTTACTGTAGGACAGTTATGCAGTATGTTACTGTATTTTGAAATTGCATTGTGTATATTTTACAGTAAAGGTATACATACAATTTTATAAATAGTGCTGTAAATGTGGGTCCAGTATTTTGTTGTAATTGATTTACACTAAGCTACTGCTGTACTGCTGCTAGTAAGTTACTGATTTTCACAGGAAATTGTCAACAGTGCATGTTTGAATAGCAAATTTGGTTGATTGCATGTGAGTTTGATATTAATATGAAATATTTTGGTTGCTATTGAAGTAAATCTTCCAAACTTTTAATTTGCCACACTGTGACCACAATTATGTTTAATTTTGATTGTTTTTCAAACAGCAGTGCACTTCTTGGCCTGTTATAAATGGGTTTCTGAGCTGATTGTCGAGCAGAGGTTGTTTATGAGTTGAGTTTTCAGTTTTTTGAGATATGTTTTTACAGAACTCTTGATTTGATTTGGGGTTTGTTCCAGAGAGTGCTGTTGCAGCAGTATAACTGTGTTCCAGCTTTCTCCTCTGAGTCCTCTTCAGAATGGACAAGCCGTCTGGATTGAGCAGAAATAGATTGGTGTGAGACAAAGAGCAGGCAGGTGGGAGTTTTGTGCTTAGGCAGAAACTCAGAGCTATGGGGAGGGGGAAAAAAGATTAAAAACACAACCTCTTAATCTCTCTTGAACTTTAGACTGAGGCTGCTGAGCTAACTATATTTTACTACAAATTTGATTTGCTACATTTTCATCAAATCCTTTATTTTCCTAACATGAGGTATTGGAACAGTTTTACTGCTCAGTTGATTGACTTTATAGTGTAAACTAAATGAAATAGCATTTTCCCTACTTGTTATAAACCATCTTTCTGTCCAAATGATCATATATCAACTTCAGCATATTTTTGAATAATTAGCATTTACTAAACTATCTCCCCTAACACCAGGACATGCCTTAGAAATTGTTGTATTAATGCGTGGTACCCTTTCAATCGACTTTATTTTGTAATTTGTGAAGCTTCATTTGTGATGCATTATTACAAGGTTTCTTTATGGCAAGTCATTTCACTCATCTTTGTACATCTTTGAAATGCCTCTCAGGCAGTATGCTCGGGCATTCTGTTTAAATGGGAAAACTCTCCAAAACCAAGATTTCACAAACTTATGATTACATTTAGTAATCATTTAGTTCTTATAAGTTTTGTTCCTTTGGATCAAATAAAATCAGCTTTTTTTCCAGGTTGCCCGAGCTAATGTGCACTCGAAGGAAACAAGATCACGACACCAACCTCATTTATGGCTGTGTTACACATTAGCATCCTCTAAATATTGGTTTGTCAGATCGCGCTGGTCTTTCACAACTTTGCCTTTGGCAAAACTCCTCCAAAACAGTGACTCTTGTGTTATGAGTTTGTGGGTGTTTGAATAGTTGCTGCTGTCATGTGATAGTGTGATGTTTGACAGGATGGACTGTACCTTGCATTCGTTTCATACAGATTACTAAAACAGAAAACTTTTTGTTTTCAAGTGTAGTGGGTTCATTTAAAAGTCCAGTTTTCAAGCTTTATGTGGATCTATATTTTTATTTCTGTGAAGCAAGTATTTGCTGAGATTCCATTGTGTTTGTTTGTTTGTGACCACAAAAACGGTCGTAAAAGCACCGTCTGGTCTGAGCTTTTCCACTATAGGGAAACATCAGTCTATGGCAGGGTTGGGCAAACTCGGTCCTGGAGGGCCGGTGTCCTGCACAGTTTAGCTTCAACTCTAATCAAACACACCTGTTATAGAGTTCTAGTAAAGCTACGGTCACACCGGGCTTTGTGTGTGCGAAATTCTGACGTGCTGCGCTGCGAAAAGGGGCGGGATTAAACAAGCTTATTAGACATTTTAAAAGCCAGCGATCGCTCCATGTTTTAAATTTCTGTCCAGAGAGGTCCGTTTTGATCCTCGATTGGTTCCATGCAGCCAAGTGATGCGATTTCGCGGTTAGAGTTCACTAAGCTTGAACTTTGCACCGCAGCAACCTGCGAAACTTGACGCATGACCCCGCGTTTCCGGTCTGACGCATTCGCGTGCGTATGAATGGAAGTCTATGGGAAGAAAAGTCAAGTGTGACCGCAGCTTTATCATGGAGACACTAATTAGCAGAATCAGGTGTGTTGAATTAGTGTTGGAGCTAAACTATGCAGGACACCGGCCCCCAGGATCAAGTTTGCCCACCCCTGGTCTATAGTGATTGATGATTGGGTCTTTGATGATTAGTTTCCTGCCCATGGAATTGATTGACAGGCTACATGTTCTATAATAATATGATGCACATCCACAGAACATTTTTTTGCAAATAAACTGGGATTAAAATATCTGTCCAACTCTCTGTGATTTTATAAGTTTTATAAGTTTAAAATGTTTTTAAAACAGAGCGTGTTTGTTATAAAGACACTTAAAATTGAATGTAAATCTTAACCGCTATGATCACAACAGCTGCATGGTGTCAGTAAATGCATATACAGTTGAAGTCAGAATTATTAGCCCCCCTGTTTATTTTTTTCCCCAATTTCTGTTTAATGGAGAGAAGATTTTTTTCAACACATTTCTACACAAAATTTTTTAATAACTCCTTTCTAATATTGATTTATTTTATCTTTGCCATGATGACAGTAAATAATATTTGACTAGATATTTTTCAAGACACTTCTATACAGCTTAAAGTGACATTTAAAGGTGTAACTAGGTTAATTAGGTTAACTAGGCAGGTTAGGGTAATTAGGCAAGTTATCGGATAACGATGGTGTGTTCTGCAGACTATCAAAAAAAAAATAGCTTAAAGGGGCTAATAATTTTGTCCTTAAATGGTTCATAAAAAATTGAATACTGCTTTATTCTACATGAAATAAAACAAATAAGATATTCTCCAGAAGAAAAAATATTATCAGGCATACTGTGAAAATTTCCTTGCTCTGTTAAACATCATTTGGGGAAATATTTAAAAAAGAAAAAAATTTCAAAGGGGCTAATAGTTCTGACTTCAACTGTATGTGTGTACTGCAAACGGCATTTGTGTGTGACTCATCATTTCAAAAAGGCTTGAATAAACTCCTCCACAAAGATATCTAGATATACAATGTCTCCATCATGTCTCTATCACTGACTGCTGTTTATCAGATGCAATGCAGGAACAGCAGACATGCAAGTAGGAACGTTGGGCAGGGAGAAGCAACTCATTTGCATTTAAAGCATCAGTCTGCAAAAACAGCTACACTGTATTCAGACAGCAAAATGGGCAGATTCTGGAGGCTATAATAAATTATATATAATTATATATAATATAATATTATATATAATATATACTTTAATAAATCTTATGGGTATTTTGAGCTGAAACTTTACAGACACATTCTGGAGACACCAAAGGCTTATCTTAAATCTTGTAAAAGAGGTAAAATAGGTGTTCTATGATGACAACTATGCATAAACACATTCTTCAAATAAAACTAATGTTATCAAATAATGATTATAAAAATAAAATCACACATTACTAATCAAAAATTGAGTTAACACATTTATAATAGTACAATTACAAAATATCTCCATTTAGCATGACATTTATTTAACATTATTATGGCTTTTGAGCAAAACAATCTGATTTTGTCACATTTAAAGTAGTATTGTAAAACTAAAGACTTTTTATTGAAAATGTGGAAGCAGTACTACTCTATAGAAACCCAAGATTATATGTTTTGGAAAAAAATGTAAAAATCACGACATCATGTATGACCAGATTAAAATGAAATCAAACCACAATAAATTTACTTTACATATTCCTCATGTACAAAACGTAATTGCATTGTCGACAGCAGCTAAAAGCAAACAGCCACAGAGAGCTGAGATTCAGCACTCGTGGGGAGGAACACCTGAAGCATCAGCTGTTTCTGACTCAAATTTGGTTACTTGGATACAATAAATGTCAATTTTCATCAGCAAAATTTATGAAGTAAATGGCTGCTGATGTTGCGACTCTTTCCTTATGGTCATCAAATCCAGAAGCAGTAATTGGTCATCAAAGCTCTAACGTTTGCAGTTTGAAACAATTAGTCCCATCAGCTCCTGCTTGTTTAAAGAGCTTCAGATGGTGGGAAATAATGTGCCCAGACAACAAAATGTTGATTTGCAATGCTAATTGCTGTTTTAAAGTGACAGATTTGTTTAATTTGAAGAATGTTTAATCTGAGAATTTAACTTTAAGAACTTTCTGCTCTAGCAGCCAATCAGGGAAGACCACTAGATTAATGTGTGTCAGTGTATTGGTGTATTGTTGTAAAATATTAATTTTTAGTGTTTGAATTGTATATGATACTGAACATTTTGTGTCAATAATACCATATAATGATAATTTTATTAACATAATTATTGTAAAAAAAACATTGATCTTTATTTTAGGAGAAAAGGTGATTTTTATAAAGGAGAACTGGCAATGCCAGAGCTAATGCATGAATAAATTATTGTTTAAATGCATAAATAGGCAATAATAAGTCTGTCTGAAGTTTTCTATTTCTAATTTGTAGATTTGTGATTTTTGTTTTATCCGTTAAAATTATTGTACATATATATTATAGTTGTTATAAAACTTTTTATAATAGTTTAAAATGTGGCATTACTATATGTGTTGTGATTGCCAGCCGTGTTTACTGTAGATTACTTCTGGTATTCTTACCGAACTACAACTCCTAGAACGCTTTGCACACACCTCCTGTCACAGCTGAAAACAATCCATATATATATATATATATATATATATATATATATATATATATATATATATATATATATATATATATATGTATATACACAACTCACTTTCACAGACACTTTGCTGAGTCTGTTTGTCTGTTAACATCACGTAGCATTTTTCCTTATCTAGCCTTTTGGTGTGTCGACCTTTAGCTTGTTTGTTAATTTTTGATTCTTTCCCACCTAGATTGACCATTCAACTTTTTGTTACCTTGCTTTTTGGATTACCTTTATGCTCCTGTCCTGTTCCTGTTTTTTGACCTTTGCCTGCATGACTAATAAACTTTTTATAGATCCGCACATCCTTTGTCAGAGTACAATGTGCAAATAAGTGCAGAAATATGTATTTATAGTATAATACTTACATTACATTACATAATACATTAATACTTACATTTATGTAGCTCTTTTCTAGACACTCAAAGGACTTTACACAATGGGGGGAATCTCCTTACCACCACCAGTGTGCAGCATCCACCTGGATGAGGCGACAGCAGCTATATTGCGCCAGATTGCACACCACACACCAGCTGATTGGTAAGAGACAGAGTGATGAAGCCAATTAGGATATGGGGATGGTTAGGAGGCCATGATGGACAGAGGCAGTGGGCAAATTTGGCCAGGATGTCGGGGTTAAACCCCTACTTTTTTCGAAGGACATCCTTGGATTATTAATGACCACAGAGAGTCAGGACCTAGGTTTAAAGTCTCATCCATAAGACAGCGGTCACTGTGCAGTCTAGAGTCCCCATCAATATACTGGGGCATTAGGACCCACACAGACCACAGGTTGAGTGCTCCCCGCTGGCTTCACTAACACCACTTCCAGCAGCAACCTGGCTTTCCCATGTGGTCTCCTATCCAGTTACTCACTGGGTGCAGTGGGCAACCATGTGAGAGTTGCAGAGAGCTAGCTGCCGGCTAAACAAACAAATACTTGCAATTGAAACAGTTCATTTTGTAGCAATGGTTTGCAACTGTTAATTAATTATTGGTAGTAATTATAGATATAATTTAAAATGTATAATACCTGTTATTATACATTTTTAATAATTAAGGATATAATAAAATGTTTTAATTAATAAGGTATTGATTAATTAAATGATTGATTAATTGATTGATTGAGCAAATACTATTAGTTCAACTAGAAATTAATAATAATTAACAACGTGACAATTTCAAAGCAAAAACCTGCAAATGCACACTGATTTGTGCATTTATAAGAACAAAATCTGACTAACAATAAGATTATTAATGTTCTTAAGGTGATATCATCATATATGAAGCTTCAGCTGAATCGGTGTCCACACATATCTGCATCATATAATTTAGCTAATCTATGTATTCCTTAAGTAAAATGTGTGAATGTATATTCATTCAGTTTACATATCAATTTCAGTAATAATATTGACTTGTATGTAAATGTTAAGATGGTTTATGTGTGATACAGTTAGTAGTTATATTTTCTGTGTGTAATAAATATATTATATGAGAAACTTTAGCAAACAGGTTGTACTAATTGGATTTGCTTTGTAAGTCTTAAATAAAGTTTAAACATGATCACACTCTAAAAATCATTCAGCATAAATCTACTTTATTTTAAATTAAATTATTCAATTATGCGCAGACACAGAAAATCAAAAGGCTACAGATTTTGTCTCTCCCTGCATATATTTATGTATGATTACAGTTTTAATACTGTACTCTGTGACCAATCATGATTAATCCTTTCTTAAATTCTTATTATTATTGCTCATTAATATAAAAAAGCATGAAAAACTACATTTGGTCTCTTTAGATGTGTAATCACACTTCCTGGATAAAGCTTATAATGCATGCTTCACATTAATGACATAAAACTGCTATTTTTTCATATCATTAACCGAAGTCAGCAGTTAGTGATCATGTTAATGTCATGTGATATTTATGAGACTGCTGCTCAAATGAACACTGAAGTAACTTTTGCTGATTAACGGTCCATCTCTGTGATTATGTGAAGATCTCCCAGCAGCTCTTCAAACTCCGCTGCTCTGGTGAATTTTCGCGGCTGATCAGATTGATTGAGTCTCGAGCTTGAATCGGTCAAATCACTGCTTCAGCTGGCGACTGGATTTACAGATTCTCATGTATATCTATATGCAGATCCTTCACGCAGCAAATGAGCAGAATAAAATGATCGGCCATCCGACGCAGCCCGCCATTGTAAGTCACTCTAAATCAATTAACTCTGAAAATCCGTCAAAGAAAGAAGAGGATTTAAACTGCGCTACACATCCCATTCAACTTTATCTGAGTCTGTGGAGTCAGTGGCTTAACTCTACCACACTACAGAGTCTTCAATCTAGATATTGCGCTCTTTAAACGTAATGTTGTCACACTCAGGTCCTATATTATGAATGTGACAGTCACCTTCGCCTGTGCGATGGGTTTTAAATGCATTTCCTAGAGCACGCAATAGCTGTTGAATAATGAAGTGAATTGAATCTAAGCTTTTTCTAATCCCCCGTGGAGAGAGACGATTCCCTCGGCTCTGCTGTTAAACCCCACATAGAGAAAAGAGGGGATTTACGCTCGTAATGCTTATTGCGGCCTCAGACTGTTGTGGCTGAATGCGAATATTGTCTTTCACTTCAAGGATGGCGACACTTATGTGTGCAGGTGTAACATCACAATACACGTGTCCTTTGCATTTGGGAGAAAGAAACGTTGTAGTTCTGTCAATAACAAAAAAAAAGTGGAAACTTGATATTTGATTTAAATCTTTGGTCCCATTTTTATAATAAGGGATCTTAACTAATATGTACTTACACTGAAATTAGTAATTCATTCCAATGTACTTATTGTGTAAAACAGGTTTACATTGTACCTAGGCTTGATTAAATACCTGCATGTAATTACATTTATAATTACACTTAGTGATGTGACGTTGTGCGCCGAGGCTTTGAAGCATGTATCAGAAAAACGATACATCTCGCAGTGAAGCAGTGTACCGGAGCTTGATTCGTTTAGCCATCATCACGTGATCAGTGATGTCCGAAGCTTCACTTTCGCCTGTACCCACGTGACTGCTTCGAATTTTGATTCAAAGGTTTAAACACCCCCATGGGTTATTAAAGTGTATAGTGAGAGATTAGGCGTAGACTACATACGTTTCTACTGTTTCAAAGCACTGCACCTATCCCACACACCAGTAATTAAACTAAAATACAATAGTAATTTATAGTAAAAAGGTTTTGAAGCATACTAAAGTGTATTAGCGTATTTTTTACAACTATCTTTAAAGAAAACCACTGCATATCGTAGTATAGTGTTTAACGGAGACCAGCTGGTGAGCGCAGCGTGAAAGCTTCACTCACATAGCTTCCTCCTTAGAGCATTCGCCTCCCATGCAGGAGTCGCTGGTTCGATCCCTGCTAGGAACAAGTGAGTGGGTGAAGGACTAGATGGAATAAGATGTAAGTGCTTTTGAATACCTTGGATTTTACTACAGTCATCTGTGGTGTAATGTAATATACCTTATGTGTAAAAACTACAGTAATTGAGTTATTTGTTTATATTACTGTTGTTGTATTATTACATGAATGAGTTAGTTGTGAACATTTGACATTATTGCAACACAGTGCTTTCCCACACTTTAACCAGAAGAGGTCCTTATTGAGCTCTAATTTAGAAAGCTTCGAGTAATGAACCTTTTTTCAATACAATTGAGTCGAGCGCTTCACTGGTTCAGAAAGCTTCATTTCACCATCACTAATTACACTGTTGACCCGTCCTGTACACCTTAGCCCACCCTTAAACCTACCCATACCACCAAACCTGTCGCTAACCTTACCCGTATCCCACCCCAAGGGTACCAGAAATGTTCTGCAATTGTAACGTCCCATGTTCACTTGAGGGAGGCACATGCTCGCAAGATTATCAAATATGTATATTTATTACAATTACTCACAAGGAAGAACACTGGAAGGACATGGGGTGAAAACAACAAGACATCACAAAAATCATACTGGACAATGACTCAATGAAACATAGGACTATAAATACACAGAAGATGATGAACTGATTACATACAGGGGTGAGACACAGGTGGACGTGATGAACATAATGACATGGCAGGAACTAGAACAAAGGAGCACATGGGGATGGTCACATGACGAAATCAAACACACAAGTAAAGCTACGGTCACACTGGGCTTTGTGTGTGCGAAATTCTGTCGTACGGCGCTGCGAAAAGGGGCGGGATTAAACAAGATGATTAGACATTTAAAAAAGCCAGCGATCGGTCCATGTTTTAAATTTCTGTCCAGAGAGGTCATGTTCTGATCCTCGATTGGTCTCATGCAGTCAAGTGGCAAGATTTCGCAGGTCAGCGTTCACCAAGCTTGAACTTTGCACTGCAGCAACATGCGAAACTTGACGCATGACCTTGCGTTTCCTGTCTGATGGTCAGCTTAAAGCTGCGGTCACACTGGGCTTTTCCTCCCATGGACTTCCATTCATACGCACGCGAATGCGTCAGACCGTAAACGCAAGGTCATGCGTCAAGTTTCGCATGTTGCTGCGGTGCAAAGTTCAAGCTTGGTGAACTGACCTGCAAAATCGCATCACTTGACTGCGTGAGACCAATCGAGGATCAAAACATGACCTCTATGGACAGAAATTTAAAACATGGAGCGATTGCCCGCTTTTTATGTCTAATTATCTAACAATTATGTCTAATTATGTCTAACAAACTCTGGTGTGACCGCTGCTTAACACAGGTTGTGACAGCAATACACTACGAACACAATTTATGTTTTGATGTAGGTACATAATAGTTAAGGCTGCTTAACTGAAGTGGAACCAAATCTTTTTAAGTGTCCCGTTAATGCTTTGAAATTTGTATTTTTTTTTATTTTACATTTGATGTAATCTTAACTGAAACATGAAGACAGGGCGGGACATAGAGTAGCCCCTCCCTCTTTAAGACAACAGCCAATAGAGTTTTGTTTATATCACAGCTCTGCCACTCAGAGTGGTTATGACAAAGCACATCAAATGAAAAGAAAATGAGAAGTGAGTGGGACATGTCATACTAGAGAGCATTTGATTGGTCAGAAAATTTGATGAGAAACTGAAGTATGTGATAACATTCAAAAAATTAGTTAATCCATTTATGCAGAAGTGGCAAACTGCAAGCTTGAGAACTTTTGGATGTCGTCTTAATGTGAATTTTGTCACTTTTTTAGAACACATGATTTTTTTAAACATGATAAGTAAAATACTTCCAATTGCACCTAAAATATTTTTAATTCATGGGACCTTTAACTCACAAAAAGGAAATGTACATGCCATTTACTTACACTGTTTAATGCAAAAGATGATATTTGGAAGAATAAAACTTTCAAGGTATCGCATTTGCCAAAAAAACTCTGAAGTAATGAACGAAACACATATGTGACCAATCAGCCATCTCCATTATGCTTGCTTTGTTCACTGTTGGTTGCTAGATTAAGTCTAATACTAGACTAAGCCACTCTAGTAACTTGATGGAAACACACCCAATTTGCATCTGAGATTTGTTCTTTTTCTGAAAAGATTCACTTCATGCCAGGATGGAACCTATACAAGAAGTAATATTTCTCAGATAGTTTTTGTGACATGGGAGATATGATTTAAAAAATTTAAGTTGCTGTCTAATAAATAGAACACCCAGATCTTTTACAGTAGAGCTAATACTAACGTTGTATCCCTCTAATTGCAGGTCGAGTTGTGAGATCTGCTGTGTACAGGATTTAGGCCCAATAAGGAATACTTCTGTTTTGTCTAAATTTAAGAGAAGAAATGTGATGGTCATCCAGTCTTTAACATCATTAAAACACTCAGTTAGCTTAGACAGTTCAGACGTGTCATCAGGTTTTGTTGAAATTATAATTGAGTATCATCTGAGCAGTGAAAGCTGATCCCATGTTTCAATAATGTCTCCCAGGGGTAGCATGTATATTGTAAACAGCAAAGTGTCTAAAACTGATCCTTGAGGCATCCCATACTTTATTGGCCTGACTTTTGAAAGCTGTCCATTTATATTTACAATCTGGTAATGGTCAGTTAAGTATGACTTCGTAAAGCCTATCCCTGGACACCTGTAAAATTGAAGCAATCTATGAGGATATCATGGTCTATAGTGTCAAATGCAGCACTGAGATCAAGTAAAACTAGTAACGAGATGCAGCCTCAGTCAGCAGCTAAGAGTAAATCATTGTTTTTTTTTTACTAATGCGGTTTCTGTACTGTGATGAGGCCTGGAACACTTCAAAAGCATTGTTTATTGTTGATTTTGACTGCAGCTCTGCACAAGAAGTTTGGCCAAAGGAGATATAATCATGCCCAACTGAGCCTGGTTTCTCAAGGTTCTTTCCTTCACTTTCGCCAACTGGTGAAGTTTGTTCCTCGCCACTGTCATCACTGGCTTGCTTTGTTAAGGACTTGAACTCCACAATGGAGCCTAAACTGAACTCTAAACTCTTCAATTTAACAGAAATGGCTAAAATGCACAAAAAAGTGTTTGTTAGCACTTCTTTTTTACAGTCATGCTTCACACACATCCTGCACACACAACAAAGTTTTCAAAAAGATTTGGTTTAGAAATATCTGCAAGAACTGCCATAAATGCTGTATTAACTATTTCAGGCTCTTTGCTTGCAAAAATGGACATGTCTACATAACTCCAATATTAACAGCATAGTGGTGAGTAAATAAAGCCTGCTTTTGATGTTGTGTTCACTATACCTTTAAACACCTCACAGTCTTGCTTAATTTGTATTGACTATTAGTTCATTTTTGTGCCCGGTTGGTAACTTAATATTTCACTGCCACAGAGTGTCCACACATGGTTAACCAAGTGTGTGAGATTAAGTGCGGTGAGCTAACAAGACTTTTCCACAGGGAGCTAAACAGAGATGCTCTGCAGATACAGAGACGCTTGACAAATTACTAGTTAAACTGTTGCTTTCAGTCAGTTACAGTCCTCGATTTAATCTGAATTTATAAAACAAGCTTTCATTCATGAATTTAATGTAACCATTAATACTTAAATGAGATCGAGGAGTAATTAGAAGCATCAATGATCGAGGATCCAGGTTGCACTTTCCGTCTAGAATGTCCTTCTGGTGTGCGGTTTATTGAGTGTCCTTCCTTTATGTTGCAGCAGCTTTAATAGAGAACAGCTTTTCTTGAATGCTGTAGTAATTGTGAAGCCTGAAGGTTGCAGGTAAATCAGAGAGAAACAAACTAGGTTGAAACGAACACAAAATCTACCATGGTGGTGTGTAAACGCACAACAGTGAAAAACAAGATAATGTTTGTGCCTGGAAATATGCATTTGTTATCACTTCACTTGAGTAACTGATTGTATCATAACCATAGGGAAATGAAGACACACTTAAAGACATCTATGTTTGTATGTATTAGATTAGATCATCTTTTCAACAGAAAATTGATTAGTTGGCTTTTTCCAAGAGGATGCTCTTGAAATGTTGTCATTTGCACTATTCATGTATTGGGGCTTGTTGTCTAGGAATGGCTAGGAATGTCTAAGAATGGATCAAGTTATTAAAGTGGTTTGACAAGGCTAGCAATACAAGAGATTTGATATAAGATATAAGAGATTTGGATTTTTTTAGTCTATTATAGTTTTTTATTGTTTTTTCAAGCCAAGGGTGCGTTTCCAAAAACCATAATTAGCCAACTAAGGTCACAAGTTCTGTCGTTACAAAGATAGTTTCCAAAATCCATCGTTCCAATGAAAATTTGCAAACTGCATCGCAAACTCATACACTTGCAACTGCACCTCTAAAGCTGTTGTTTAAAGCATAGTTCCTGGTTTTGTTATATTTTCAGTTATCCCCTGTACACCCTATTAATTTCGAATGTTAAATACACATAATGTGTATTTAATTTGAGAAATGTTATTTGTGTGAAAGCACAGATAAATTGTGATTTATGACAACCGCTATGCTCCTCATTCTGTGCCTCAGCACGCACCGTCAGATCTAAATTTTAGTAGTTGATAATGTGCGCTTTGAATGCCTAATCACATCGGTGTGATCGTATGCTTCAGGGAGCAGCCACGTCTGATCACACCGGTGTGATCACACATGTAAAAAGATTAACTCCAGCGGTTCTAAGTTTTGCAGAAAAAAGTTATCTGCATGATGGTGAAAACGTACATTTATAGTCAAACCATCTTTCTGCAATCTTATAACAAAAATGGAACCAAGGGCAGTTATAATAGCTAAAAAAAATGGGAGAGCGTTATGGAGTAATATGGAGTAATTAAGTGTTAATGTTAAAACAAAAGTAAATCACCCAGCTTAAATGTAAGATAAAGTTACCTGAGAGAGAGAGAGAGAGAGAGAGAGAGAGAGAGAGAGAGAGAGAGAGAGAGAGAGAATTGAATTTAAAGTGCCTTTTATTACAAATAGTTAATCATCGTCATTTCATCAACTCACAAGGGATGTAAAAAATGTAAAATATATATATATAAATACATTGATTAAAATAAAGTAAAAACTAACTCTTCTTCAACAACTGAACACAAAGCCCCACTTTCACACCACCTCATTACAAAAGCCAACATATCTTTTGTAGATTTATAAAAACAATAATCAATCAGAACTCGTGATTTCACCAAGTTTACAAACATTGCCACCACATCTTCCCCAGACAATCTTTCAACCTTGTTTTTTCTGCTCATATAAATAGCTAGTTTAGCTTGCCCTAAAACAAAATTCAGAAGTTGACATTTTAAACCTCTTTCTTTTAACAAAATTTAAAACCAAAAATAAAACTCTCACAGAAAACATTTCATACATGAGGTAAAAATATTTTCCAAAAATAAAAATAAAGGTTTCAGTCTGTTACATTCCATAAAAGCGTGAAAAATTGTTTCTCTTTTTGAACAAAAGGACAGTTAAGCAATGGCATCATGATTAATAACTGAAATAAAAGCATTGACTGCAATAGCACGTGAAGGAGTCTCCATTGTATATCTCCTGAACTTTTAGGACAAACGGTTTTGGCTTATACAGGGACCTCCATTCAGGTTTAACAGTTCTTCTACACCCACACCTTCACGCCAAGGGTGTTCGTCAATGTTTTTATCGTTCAGTTCTTTTTTATTAAAAACTTTAACACAAACTTTGTAAAAATCTTTGCCAGTAACCATAGATAGACCCAAGCACAATGTTTTTTTGAAGTCCAGGAAGGGTCCTTTAAAATCCTCTAACTTGGGGAGCAATGTGAAAACCGGAAAAAAATCCTCTGATTCAGAATCATTTACTTTTCCACAACTGTCTTTTAACAGAGTTTTTTCTTCATCACTGACCAGTCCTCTCCATTTCTGTAACATATATTCAACAGTCCGCAAGGATCGAATTCTTAAAACATCGGCCACTTCTTGCGTTTTTCTGAAGTCCACTCCAGCAATATGCAACAAACGTCCAAGCGTATAAATCTTTGAATTCTGCAACACTTCGTTAAGTCCATGAAATGAAGAACTGTCCTTTGTTAGATCGAAACGAGCTCCATATATTAGAGGCTCTTCCAACAACCAGTGGAGAGAACATGTACTATTTCTTTGCAAATTAAACAGACTCCACACCTTAAAAAGATTTCTGTAAAATATTGGCAGTCTATTAACATTCAATTTGAGGGGGTCCATTAAAAACAAGGCTTTATCCAAATCCAGCCCTGCAACACTGTGTAAAATTGAGCATGTCACTGCTCGCCATCCATACACTGAAGACCCATACAGAAATTTTTGTAAAAATTGTAATCGAAAAGCTGCTATTCTGCTTCTTAGCTGTATCAGACCTTGACCACCCTCTTCTTTGGTTAAATACAACACACTCTGTGGGACCCAATGCAAGTTATCCCAAAAAAAATTGACCAAAAGGCCTTGGAGTTCTGTTAATACTTGTGAAGGAGGATCTAAACAAGCTAGCCTATGCCAGAGACTGGAAGCTGCTAAATTATTCACTATTAAAACCCTTCCTTTATACGACATTTTGGGTATTAACCATTTCCATTTATTAAGTCTACCCTTTATATTATCCACAACCCCTTCCCAGTTTTTCTGAGTTAAACTTTCATCACCCAAATACACTCCTAAATATTTAAAACCACTTGTTCCCCAGATCAAGCCCTCAGGAAGGTTTGGCCTATCTTTTAACCAATTACCAATTAAAATTGCTTCACTTTTATTCCAGTTAATTTTTGCTGATGACAAACTTTTAAAATCCTTTAAGACTTCCATTAAAACTTGCACATCATTCTGCTTGTCAATAAAAACAACTACATCATCAGCATAGGCAGAAAGTGTGACATTATTTTTACATCCAGGTAAATTCAACCCACAAACTTTTTTTCTTAGTTGTTGTAACAAAGGTTCAATGGCAAGTGAATACAACATTCCAGATAATGAGCAACCTTGTCTTATACCCCTACAGACCTTAAAAGGAGCGCATAAGCCACCGTTTATTTTCAGCACACTTTCAACATCACCATAAAGTACTTTCACTTTATCAATAAAATCTTGACAAATACCAAAAGCTTCTAATGTTCTCCACAAATAAGGGTGCTCAACCCTATCAAAAGCTTTTTCTTGATCTAACGATATAAGACCAATTTTTAAATTAAGCAACTTGGAGACATCAAAAATATCCCGCATAAGGGTAATATTATCAAAAATTGACCTCCCGGGGACACAATAAGTCTGATCTGGATGCACCACTAAATCTATTACTTTAGTTAACCTGTTAGCTAACACTTTTGATAACAATTTATAGTCAGCACATAAAAGTGAGACAGGGCGCCAATTTTTCATTTCTAAAAGGTCTCCTTTTTTGGGAAGGAGTGTGATGACCGCTCTACGACTACTCAATGGAAGCCTGCCTGATGCTAAACTGTCATTAAGCACCTGCAAGAGGTCATCACCCACCTCGGTCCAAAAAAATTTATAAAAATCAACTGGAAGACCATCAATTCCTGGTACTTTGCCAGATTCCATTTTTTGTAATGCTTTATACAACTCTTCCATTCTTAAAACACCAGAGATCTCATCATTTGCCTCCTCAGTCATTTGATTCAACCCTCTGAAAAAAGCACTCTCTGAGTCCCACTCTGCATCCAACTCATTTTTATACAAATTTTCATAAAAACTGTTTGCTCTTTTACGCATTTCTTCAGGTCTAATTAAAATTTCCCCCATCTCAGAGCGTAACGCATGTAAAATACGTTTTTGGCCATTTTTTTTTTCAAGATTAAAAAAATATTTAGATGGTGCATCCATTTGTTCAATTCTTAAAAAACGTGAACGAATTAAAGCCCCTTGTGTTTTCAACCCCAGTAGGTCTGCCAACTGAGTTTTTCTATTTGAAATTTTATACAATTATGATTGTTTGTTGAATCAGCCAGAATCTGCAAATTGATTATCTCTGTCTCCAAGGCTTTCATGGAACTATTTAACTCTTTGGTGACATTACGAGTGTACTGTTGACACAGTTGTTTGATTTGGACCTTCCCAAAATCCCACCATTGATTTAAATCTCGAAATGAATCCTTTGTTTTTCTAAAATCTTCCCAAAAAAACTTAAAAACTTCCTTAAAATCCCTATTGCATAGTAGATTGGTGTTGAAGTGCCAATATGCACTGCGGGGCTTAACTTCATTTAAAAAGAAGGAACATAAAACCATATGGTGATCAGAGAAACTGACTGGAGAAATTATGCAGCTTTTAAAAATGCTCAACTGATGTTTAAAACTATAAAAACGATCCAATCTCGCAAGAGAAAGAAAATTATCACGAGCATGAGCCCATGTATACTGTCTCTGTCCTTCATGAAAATGCCTCCAAATATCACATAAATCATTCATATTAATACATTTAATGAGACGTTCACGTGAAGGTATATGAGGTTCAATATGGTTCCTGTCAATAAGACTTTCTGTACAATTGAAGTCTCCCCCTAAAAACAAATATTCTTCTGAATTGCACTTTTGTAGCACAGTATTAAGCATATCTAAAAACACTAATCTTTCAATTGGTGATGTTGGAGCATAAACGCATATAAAAATGAGAATGTATTTTTCAAAGATTGCTCTTATTTTCAAAAATCTTCCTTTCACAATCTCCTCTACTTGAAAAGATACTGGACAAAATTTTTTGTAAATAAAATACCCACTCCACCACTGATTGTGGTGTTATGACTAAAAACAGCATTCCCATCCCATTCTTGCATCCAATCAACTTCATTCTTAATGTCACTGTGTGTTTCCTGAATAAAAATAACATCTATGTTTTTCTGTTTAATAACCCCAAACAATTCAGCTCTTTTTTTGGAATTTCGTGCACCATTCACATTCAATGATGCTATGCACACTTCAGCCATAGTCAAACATAAAAAGAAAAAGAAACACAAACTATTGTGGTTCATCTTCATAAATTTATGCTTTTTCACTTCCATCATTCAGGTCTGCATTGAGTTTTCGCACTATTTTTTTCAATCGATACACTTCTTTGTTTGAAAAACAACCTTCAGCCATAAAACCTTTAACTTTATCCACAAACTGCTCAACATCTGGAAAGTATTCATTTACTAAGACGCCCCTCTTATTCTTCGTTGACCTTAGAAATAGTTTGATGTCATCTACTCCATAATTACGACTAGAAAACTCACTCTGAGACAGTGTAAGGCTTGAATCAGAGAGCTCGCTGTCACTCTCTGACTCAAGTTCATCTTCCATATCAACTTTTTTCACTTGCCGAAAACCATGCACATTGTCTGACTTTTTCCTTTTTAATGGCACCTTAAATACTGTTTTCTCCACGTCTGTTTCATTTTGCCCACCGTCAACCTCCCGAACATCCCCCAAAACAACTTCCAAATTTTGTTTATCGCTTGGCTCACCTTCGGCTTCCTCGTCTTCAACATCTTTTGCATTTTGCGCTTCCACCTCCACTGAAACCGATGCGTTCTCCACAGGATCCACACTGTGATCGCCATCATGACCGTTCGCTGCCACCACCGCAGGTTCCACCTCGGCGGGCTCATCGGCCGGTTGCTCGTCACCATTAGCTGCGCCGCCGCCGCATTAGCGGGCGATTGTTTTCTTCAGTTTTGTTGGGACAAACACGGACCAAATGACCGATTTTTCCACAGCCAAAACACTTAATCTTGTCCGTGGTAATGAACACCACGTAGTCGAAGTCATCCACTCGGAAATTAAGCGTAAGCTCTAGTCAGCGTCATTGTTTACAATCATGTAAACAGAGCGTCTGAATGAAACAACGTGTTTCAGTAAAGGGGAAGCACCACCAATTGGAATTTTTTAATCGAGGAAACCAGCTTACCGTAGCGAGACAGTGCTTGTGTTAAAACTTCATCACTAATAAATGGTGGGACGTTCGAGATAGTGACTCGTTTTGACGGCAATGAAAGAGGCATAACTAGAGTAAGGACACCATCCAGTATAATTCCTTTCTGAACCACTTCATTTGCATTCTCTACTGTGCTTAAAAAGATAACTATTGCACTATTCATTTTAGATGCAGACAAAATATTCTCATGTCCCACAATTTCACCAACAGCTAAACAACAGCTCTCCACGCTCACTGCAGACGCCACTTTCACACCGTGACGACGCGTGAGCGAGCTCAATCCCCGCGCACCTGTACCTGCCCCAGCCATACTCCCCACTCCCAAAACCCCCACAACCCCTACAACCCAATCCCCCCCCCCCGAAAAACCAAAGCAAATAAGAAGAAAAGAATAAACTCCTACACCATATAACAAAGAGTATAAGAGAAAAGGAAAAAGTTTGAAAAGCAAGGCACTCAAACACCCGAGTCACACACGCTCACTCACAACGCACTCACTCCCAGCATGCTCTACGAGAGAGAGAGAGAGAGAGAGAGAGAGAGAGAGAAGAAAGAGAAAGAAAAAAGTGAGAGAGGAAAGAAAGCATAAGGGGATCAAACGGATAGCCAGATAGCAGTAGCCAGTGAAGAAAGTTTCCAGAGCAGGAAAGAGCAAAGCAAGAAAAGAGAAGAGTAAAGTATGACCAAAGCCCAAATACTAAGACATACAAACTGACCAATCATAAGTGACCACATCATAAAACCCCCAAGGTACACACACATCTTATCCAGGCCCTGATCTTATCAGAATCTATATGGTAAAATCTGTTTGGTCTTTTTGGTCTTTTGATCTTTATGGTCTGTATGGTCTTTTTTGGTGAAAAAGATAGGGTTTGTAATAAAAACACATGCATATGATAATTTACATTCTTACATGTTGATGTATATTGGTCCTGAAGCAAAGCCAGTGTTAGACCCACAGTGTGTCGAGATGGAGCTCAGAAAATGAGAAAGTTTGTGAGATTTTTACTTTTATTTCATTCTTTTTTTTTTTTTTTTTTTTTTTTGCAGGCAGGAGTCAGCTCAGCAGCTCTGTGTTAATTCTCACTAGGTTACTGTAATGTGAAACCCACAGATTGTTCAGCAGAAGGAACAAAATCTATCTTTTTAACATTAATTTTCACCTCAGTGAAGCCAGGCTGAATCTAATTACAGCAGGATAAAAAGACGGCCAAAGAAAGGAACGAAGTCAGACAGAGAACACGTGCTGACACACTTAACTACAACATCTGCTCTTACAGATTTAGATGAAACTCAATAGATGGTATTCAACAACTGCATTCAACCTGGCCATTATCTCTTTTTGTACTTTTATATGTTCGGACACAATTAAGAGGAGACAATTACGACAATATTTACCTAAACCCTCAGAATAACAAAAGCACAATATGACAATCATGATGTTAAAGAATATTGGATGAATTCTGAATAAAATAAATAAATATACTTAAATGTACCTACAGTCTTCGGAAATCTTTATCTGACTCTCTTTAAAGTTTTATGATCCTGAAATATTTGTAGAGTTATTCACTGACCACCTGTAAAATACATCAAAATGCATATTTAGAAATTTAACAGATAATCTGACCTCCATAAAGTATTTTTTCTGTAAACTATGTTTGGTGCTCATCTAATCTCTAGAAACTCTGGAAAATTCTGGAAATTATTAGTTGTTTGAACATTATAACATTAATATAACTGAGCATTTAAATGTATAATTACACTGTAACAAGGACACAGTAAACTGGAACGTAAATTGCAATGTATTGTCTTCATTATATTGTTTTTTTTACTTTTTACTCATAACCCTATCATGAGTTGCACCTAGGGGTGTGATGAGATCTCGAGCTACGGGACTAAATCGCGATGAGATTTCTCATCGAGGTAAAAAGTTGTCTCGTGAGTTGTGATGTTATCGAGTGTGAGGGTGAATTTAGCACTGAAGATTGAAGGCAGCATTGCATTTGAACCATATAATCATAGTAAACACAAATCTAATTAAGGCATGAAATATTCCTATTTTAGTCGCATTTTTGAAGTGCTGTATAAACATGTAAACTCTGTAATCAAACTATTACCTTCACGCTGGACTTTTAGCTGCATTTTGCGACAGGATAAGCTATACACACATGGCTGTTTGACACTATTTTCTGCACCTACTGAGTGAAGCACTACAGACACACAGTAAACTCCTGGAGACAAACACACACCCATCCCTATTTATGCCATCTGAAAAAAAAAAACAGAAGTTATTTTTTCATTCGGCATGCAGTATGAAGTTCCATTCAAACAACTCTCTCTTATTAGTCCTTACTTCATACTCGCATCCAGTAGCTCAAAGTTTGACCAGTCAGTAGAGTTTATATCAAAATATTTTGCATTGTTTTTGTTACAGTCACCATCGATAGCTACTGCAGATATCTGGAGAACTACAACTCTGCTACCAAAAGGACTACAAATCACAGCATGCACCATGCACACACATCACTTCCTGATCCCGTCTGATTGCAAACACTCATAGCTGAAGCTGCTCAAGGATTTATTTCGCAGACTAAGTATACACATTGCTGAGTGTTATTTGTTTGCTATGTTAGTTAAACAAACCTGTAACTTTACAAATTGTTCTATGTCCAGCTGTGTTCTTTGATCCTTGTCATGTTTTATGTAACCTATTCCTAGCCTTGTTCCTTGTTTATCTTACCTTTCTCCGGTTTTGACCATTTGCCTGTTCATCGATGAGGACTTCTGGATTATGGTTTGTGTTTTTATGTTTATCTGTGTCAAGTTTCTTCATGGGTGATTTGTTTGTTTCTGAACGCTACTTTAATGTACAAGAAGCTAAAACCTGCTTATTCAGAGGCGGGAACTGGTGTACGTGCAACAACATTAATCATAAGGTAAATACAAAACAAAAGTTTCCATCTGGTGCTATTCCACAGGACTTGACACTTGTAAACAATCGCTCCATTGTCCTTGCGGCTCTCAGCACTGCCCTCACTCGTCAACCCTACCAAGCCAACCAATCACAGAGCTTGCGCTATGTGTGGTTGCGACATGTAGTTACGTTTTTTGAGAGGTGCACGTTTGCGTCAACCAGAGCGAGGGGTCTGTGTGCACTTGACGCAAAAGTATAAATCAGCTTTAAGTGTCTCGTAACACCCCTAGTTTGCAACCCTCCATTCCAGAAGTGCTGCTGTAGATTTTGTGGGTTTTGCAGATTAGTTTTCATGGTCTAACTCCTTAATTCCAGCCAACATCAACAAATCTCCTACGGTTGATTTCTGTTGTATTTAAATAAAAAAACAATTGAGTATTTGGCTACAGTGGAGCGTGAAGCAAGCACATTATCAGCATCATTATAATGGATGAGGAGAAATCGATGTGCCCTCATGTGCCTCAAAGAAGGAGCGAATAAACACACAGAGCCGTGTCACACACAAGAGAGCTCATTCACAAGTGTCTGCGCTCCTCCAGATAGTGTTTGCTATGTAAATTGGCATTGTTGTTATTACAGTGGTAATTAGCCAGAGCAGAGAGTGTGAAATAAAAGCTAAAGCCGTACAAACATGTGAGACTGACAGCTGACAGCATTCCCACATCCTTCACTTTTTGACTAACTCTCATATTCAGTTATGCATCCCTTTGCATTTCAACCTATGTAGAAGTTATAAAGAGAGCACTTGTTTTTGTTTACCATTGTATATGATGTGCATATGATAAGTGGGACAGCCTGTGTGCCTGACAAACTTCTTACAGTATTTTCTATCTATACAGTTTTCACATTTTCAGGTCATCAGTCGGCCATATTGGAAACAGCACATGTAAAGTAATCAGTTAACCCTACTGAGTCAGTGAAGCACCACAGACACACACAGTGAACTCCTGGAGACACAAACACCAGTCACCATTTATGCCATCTGGATAAACAGAAGTTTTCTTTTCATTAGGTGTGCGGTATCAAATTCCATTAAAACAACTCTCTTCTATCACTTTTTACTTTCATCCAATAGTTTAAAGTTTTTCCAGTCAGTACAGTTTATAGCTAAATGTTTTGCGGCGTTTGCATGTCCTTTATGGCATAATTCATTAAAATATAAGTAAAATAACATTTATTACAAGTTTATTTTAAAAAGCACCTAAATTGTTTTACATTTTGTGATTTCTTTCAAATGTTCAGGTCATCAGTCGGAAACAGAATTGGAAACAGAAAATGTAATGGCCAGCGAACTAAAACAACTACTGTAAATAATCAGTTATTGTCATGTTTGGTCTGTACTGATCAGCCAGACTGAAAGAAAAATGTATCAAAACAAACAAAAAACAATTGAGAACTAAAGACTGCCCAAATCAAACAGAAGAAAGTCTAATCAATTCAGTTTGTTGAAACATTTAACCTTTTCCTGCATTCTAAGTCCCCCTCTATATTTAATGGCTTGCAAACCCATTTTGGGGGGTTTAGGGCCAGGACACACCAAATCGATGGTTTGCCTTTGGTCTCTGTTGGATCATCGCTCAATGTTGGTCCAGCTAATTGGTTTGGGGTGTTCCATATGTTGCCTCTTGATGGGTTAACCAGCCTGGTCTCATGAGGAAACATAGCTATTCTACATTTTGTCAGTTTAGTAGCTAATTCAGTTATACAAATATTTACGATTTTTAAAAGGAGGTGTGACACCAAACCCCACTCCTAAAACCAACTGTCATTAGGGAAAGCTAATCATACTAATTGTACATTTGAGATTGTAGGAATTCAAATGAATTTGTTACTAATCAAAAAGTTAGGAATTGCTCTGAGGTAGAGTTGGGTCAATAGAGCATGTTGGCCAAATTGAGCATGTAGAATTGGTGTTGGCTGTCAGCTCAAGAGAGTACTCTGATTGGTTATTCAGCAACAATCAAAGTGTGGGATCAAAAAACAAAGTGTGCCTAGAAAATAAACAATTCAAGTCAAGAAGGAAAACAAAGAGGCTGGCTGTAATGTAGCTACATTTCTCAAATATTTGTAAAATATATGGATTATTAGATTCACACGAGTGAATCCCTCCATAGCGACAACACAGTTGGGTTTCGTTTGCACTATTTGTTTGGTACCATCTTGGTTTGTTCCAGCCTTTAAATAGCCGGGCCTATTAATGGCCGGGCCTATAAATTGTATCTATAAAAATAATGAACAGAATCAGTGACATAGGACAGCCATCCCAGAGTCCAATATGCACCTGGAACAAGTCTGACTTGTTGCCCACAGTGTGAATAAAACTCCTGCTCTGGTCATACAGAGTCAGACTCTCAGAGCACCCTCCATAGAATGCCAAGAGGGACATGGTCGAGTCCACAAAGCAAATGTAATCTGGACAGTAATCTGGAACTCCCTCAAACCTTCATGGCTGAGAAGTGTAATTCCCCTGTTGTTGGAACACACTCTCTAGTCCCCCTTCTTAAAAAATGAGAATCACCACCCCAGTTGCCCAGTCCAGAGGCACTGTCACAGAGACACCCCCATTCAGAGACTTGAGGTACTCAGAGCCGATCTCATCCACTCCTGCAGCTTTGCCACTCTGGAAATTGCAATTTTCCTTTAGTGATAGGTGAGTCAACTGTATACCTTGTATACCTTATCTCTTCTTCCTCAAAAGAAGGTGTGTCAGTGGTATTAAGGAGATCCTCAAAGGATTCCTGCAAGTCTCCAAGACATACGGTCAGAGATCAGATGAAACACAGACAGTCCTAGTGCCATGTGCACTCATGAACTCCCTTATGATCAAACATGGTCTTTGTTACAGACAAACCACAACTAGCACAGAAATCCAATAACAGAACACTACTCAGATTCAGATCAGGGAGGTCGTTCCTCCAAATCATGCCTCTCCAGGTTTCACTGTCATTGCCTACCTGGGCATTGAAGTACCACAGCAGAATGACATTGTCCCCACCTTCTAGTATCCCTTTCAAGGATTCCAAGAAAGTTGGCTATTCTGCACTGCTGTTCAGCCAATAGGCACAAACTACAACCCTCTTTTTCACTGGGGAAACCTCCATACATGGGGGCTGAACTATAAACATGCCCACACCAGCCCACTGCCTCTCACTGCTGGCAACTCCAGTAATAGAAGTCCAGCCCTTCTCAATGACTTCCAGAGCCCAAACTGTGCATGGAGTGAGTGAGACTTATTTTTTCTAGTCAGTACCGCTCAAGCTGCACAAGCTCAGGCTTCTTCCCACCTAGTGAGATGACATTCCATATGTCCAAAGAGTCAGTCTTTTTGTACAAAAATTAGGTTATTGTGGACCTGGTTTTCAACCACTGCCCATTCCACATTGCAGGAATGGGCAGTGCTTTATGGCTCCTCCTGCAGGTGATGGGCTTACAGGAGGATGGTGCCATGTTACTCCTTTGGCCTGAACCTGGCTGAGTACCATAAGGAATTACCCAGCCACCAGAAGCTTGCATGAAGACCCCAACCACAGGCCTGGCTCCAGGGTGAGGCCTCGGTCATACCATACCAGACAATGTGAAGGGCTGCATTTCCATGCCTTTCACTCACTAACTTCTCACCATCGTGTTCCCTCAGATGTATGTCATTGATTACATTACACAAGTGTCTACTACTGGCAGAACATCTGAATGGGTTTAAATTGAATACCCTAAATCCTTGACCACTTGAACTACAATATTTTGATATCACAATTGCATTATATTCTGGGACATATAGGTGCTGAAGTGGATATGTGAATTCTTGCAAAAATCAAGGGATTAAGTGTATGTCCATGTATGATTCCCTCGTTCACTTGATGAAGTGGAGCACACTTTAAAATGGCAATGGGGATTCCCTTGAGGGAACAAGGGAAGGCAAGTTTGCAAGTGTGTGTCTAAAAGTGGAGTGGAATGCAGCTATGGTCTTTGATTTTGTTGTGCTCATAATGGATTTTTTGAACTGCACTGAGTCTGACCTGTCATTTAGGACCATTTTGTCTTGGGAGACCCTACCAGGGTGACAACATATCTACTAGGATCTATCAGACAACCAAACCCATCCACCATGATAAGGTGGTGGTTCAAGTAGAGGACGTTTAGTTGTTTCAAAGAAAATGTTTTAGGCACCATTGTGTGAAACACGCCAAACTGTCATCACTGTACCCCCGTTTATTTAATTTTATCATTATATGTAACTTAATAAAAAATATTCAGGTCTTGTAGATTGTGACACCTTCTTTCATCAGAAGTGGTGTCTCACACACACAAGCACACACATACACAACTTCCTCAAGGCTTTCAATTTTCTCAGCCGTTTGACCCAGAAGCCCTCTAAAACACTGTCATCACTAGCATTGGATAGTTCCTATCAGTCTTTTTGTTTAAGCGAGGTCAACCTATCTGTGTTATCTCATGTCTGCAGCATGTCACAGATATGTATTAATTTCAACGCACATTTTACAGGTTGCATGCATTTACACTCTTCACCAGTCTGGCTCATGAATATGAATTTAATGCAAATCAGCCATAAGCATGTTTTGAAAGCTGCCTTATTAAATGGTAGACTCTTTAAAACAATTTTATTTAAAGATAAAAATTACAATTAAATTAAAACTATTTGCCAAGGATTATAAATAACTAAATCTAAAGCCATCAAAAAGTCCATTATTATTATTATTATTATTATTATTATTATTATTATTATTATTATTATTGTTATTATTGTTATTATTATTAGTAGTAGTAGTAGTAATAATAATAATAATAACAATAATAATTATAATACTACTAATAATAATAATAATAACAACCACATTATTATTGTTGTTATTATTATTATTATTATTATCATCATCATCATCATCAATATTATTCATTCATTTTCTTTTCCGCTTAGTCCCTTTATTAATTCGGGGTTGCCACATCCAACTTATCCAGCATATGTTTTATGCAGTGGATGCCCTTCCAGCTGCAACTCATCACTGGGAAACATCCACAAACAATCATTCACACACATACACTACGGACAATTTAGCCTACCCAATTCACCTATACCATGTTTTGGACTTTGGGGGAAACCGGAGCACCCGGAGGAAACCCACGCCAACACTGGAAGAACATGCAAACTCCACACAGAAACGCCAACTGACCCAGCCGAGGCTCGAACCAGCAACCTTCTTGCTGTGAGACGAACATGCTACCCACTGTGCCACCATGCAGCCCTATTATCATTATTATCACTATTATTAATAATAATAATAATAGTTAATATTAGTTAATAATATTATTTTTATTATTAATTTACCTTTAACTTTGCATTTCCATTAGAAATACTGAAATTATATATATATATATATATATATAATTTAATTGAATTTAAAATACACAGAACAACAAGCACAAAAAAATTAAATAAAACATGCACATTTCCTGTGGGGAAAAAATAAATGAATAAATAAATAAATATTTGAAATATATTAGTAATTAAAAAGGACAAACTTACAAAGGGGTTTAAATATGTTGGGATTAAAAAGTTAATATGGTAACAAAGGGGCAGAGACAGTAATTTGCGAAACTAACAGAAATGGGGAAGGAGTGGCAAGAGGGACGCATGGGCAACTAATTATTACAAATATTGTGTGCTTTTATATGCCAGCCCTCCCAGCTGTGCAATGTTCTGTTAATGCCTTTAAACATTTTTCAGAATGGAAAATATTGCACATTTAATATGTCATTCTAAAATTGAATTAATATCCTGAAGCGCTGGAAATAAATCTGGTAATAAGATGCACAGGTTTCCCTCTGGTCTGCGGTTTAGTCCTGGAGGTGCTTTTATGCTATGAGTATTGCAAATGGAAGGTATGAATATAATATGTTAGCAGGGCCATGGACACACATATGGACATAAATACACACTTTCTCAGTAGTTCTCTGTAATGCTTTATGATCATTTGTTTCAGACCGCAGGCACTGAAACACATTATAAAATCCTGAAAAAAAATAGTAAAAATAGAAAAAAACCTTTAGGTCACATATTTTAGGGATAGAGAGAAAGAGAGAGAAGTACAGGATTTTCATTCCAATACTGAAAGGCAAAAAGGTAGTGACAGATTAAAGGAAAAAACAACAACAGAATGAAAATAATGTCATTTATTCATGTCAACATCTCCCTGAGGTATAAACCTGATGAGACAGGAAACAACATTAAGAACTGAAACACACATACACATCAATAGAGAAAATACACTTAGATTTTGGTAACTGTATGAAATGATCAATGTATTCAGAATTCAAAGCTATGTACTTACTGTTTATTTATTCATTTAATTAGCGTATTGTACATTGCAGCACTACGATTTAAATCTGTTTAAAATATGTGATGAGATGAGTTATTTCCATTCATAAAAGCTTACTTTCTTGAAACATTTTGCCCATATTGGTGTAAAGTATGTGAGAAAATGTAATTACTGGACTTAAAGGGATAGTTCATCCAAAATTGAAAGTTCTTTCATCATTCGTTAATTTTCTTTTCGGCTTAGTCCCTTTATTAATCCGGGGTCACCACAGCAGAATGTACTTATCCAGCACATGTTTTACACCGTGGATGCCCTTCCAGCTGCTACCCATCACTGGGAAGCATCCATACACACTCATTCACACACATACACTGCGGACAATTTAGCTTACCCAATTCACCAATACCGCATTTTTTTTTTTTGGACTTGTGGGGGAAACCGGAGCAATGGAGAACATGCAAATCACACAGAAATGCCAACTGACCCAGTCGAGGCTCGAACCAGCGACCTTCTTGCTGTGAGGTGACTGTGCTACCCACTGCGCCACCGTGCAGCTCATAATTGAAAGTTTACTCACAAATTACTTAATCTTTTGTTATCTCTCAACTCAAAATACAGTGACCAATGTTGGTAACCAGAAATCATGGACCGCAATAGTAAAATAAAATAAAATAATATAAAAATATTAGATAAAATAAAAATAAAATAAAATAAATAAAAACAAAACTAAATAAAGTGAAAACAAAACAAAAACACAAAAAACAAAACAAAATTAAATTAAATAAACAAACAAATAAAGACTCATTGTAATCTTGAGTCTAGTACATTTGTGATGGAGTTCATATCTTTCTCACAGAAGCATTTATAATAGTAAATTGCATATAAACTACACCAATACGTATAAAAATATTAATAATAAAAAATCATCATCATCAACAATAACCCAGCAAGTGCTTACAATTATAGACAGAGATACAGTATGTTTATACAGTATATAATGTATAATGCAAGAGAGAGAGAAAGAGATTAACTGAAAGAGTGGGATTCATTTCTGCATTTATTATTCCAGTGAATCTCATCTAAAGATCACTCTCTTCTTAATAAATCTTGAATGTCCTCTGACGATAGTTTAGTATTCTTTCAATATTCAAGTTTTGCATCCAATTTTAAAAATCTGACTAAATCATAAGGTATTTTGTCACCATCTAGAGATGTGAACCAATCAATCACTACAAAACTAGTTTACAATACAATATACTGTTATTAAATAAACTATTATCCAGGTATAATACAATCTATTGAAACAATAAATTGAACCATTCCACAAGTAAATTTCAAATACTCCCACTGACCCCCTGAGTTTTATTGTGACTTTTATTTAGAATGCTTCATTGAAATATTATTGTATTCCGTCATTTAAATAAATTAATAATTATATTATTTGATCTATGATGGGTTATGGGTATCACTTAGTACGCTCTACAGGGGAGAGATTAGAGCTGCTGGATTTACAACATGTTAATTCATGAACTTCTCTTGAAATACATGAAAGCAAGTGCTATATAACTATAGAGTAAACCTTCTAGTAAACTAAATCTTCTAGTAAACATCGGTGATTTTGTGCCAATTGCTTTCCTGTCAATTCTGGCTCAGCATTTATTTTTTGTGTTGATCATTTCCCAGTCAAACTTGACTCAGCATTGGTTTTAATGACGATCGCTTCTATCAATTGTGACTCAGCAATTATTTAGTGTCAGTAGCTTCTATGTCAAATTTGACTTCACAATTTATTTATTTATTTATAATTTTTTGTGCCGATTACTTGCCAGTCAATCTTGACTCGGTATTTGTTTTATTGCATTATTATGTTTTTTACGCCAACTGCTTCAGCCAATTTTGTCGATAATTGAGTCAATTGCTTCCATGTCAATTTTTACTCAGCAATTATGTTGTGCAAACTCTTCTCAGTTAATCATGATACAGCAATTATTTGGTGCCAATCACTTGCCTGTCAGTTTTGACTGAACAATTATTGTGCCTATCGCTTCCCTGTCAATTTTGACTTAGTAATTATTATGCCAATATGCTTTCCAGTCAATCCTGACTTATCAATTATTTTGTGCTGATTGCTTCCCTGTCAATTTTGACTCAGTGAATGTTGTGCCAATCGCTTCCCAGTCAATCCTGACTCAGCGATTATTTTGTGCCGATCGATTCCCTGTTAAATGACTCGGCATTTGTTTTATAGCGATTCCAATTTTGGGCCTCAATTAATGTGCCCAAAAAAAAAAATCTATCTAATCTGTAATTAATCTTCCCTGTCAGTTTTGACTCCGCAAGTATGTTGTGCCGATCACTTCCCTGTCAATTTTGACTCAACGATTATTGTGACGATTGCTTCGCTGTCAGTTTTGACTCAACGATTATTGTGATGATCGCATCGCTGTCAATTTTGGCTCAGTGATTATTGTACCGATCGCTTTCCTGTCAATATTGACTCAGCAATTATTTTGTGCCGACTGCTTTCTTGTCGATTTTGACATTTTTGTGCCATTCACTACTCCATAGAGAGGACTATCAGTCAAGTAATAACTTAAAGTTTTGTGCATTCATTAAACAAATCAATTGTAAAACCTGTTATTTGTCTTCTATGATATGTCTGGAGTGGATTTGTTTTGAAACTTGGATTGAAGCGAATAATCCATTAATTTGTATTACATAGTTTAAGTATTTCAAAGTATTCTACACTATTTAGATTAAGTTACTAAACTTTAAATACATTACTAATTACTTTTTCGAGCATGTTGTAATCTGCAGTGAAATACATAAGCTGTAAGCTATTGGGCTAGCAAAACACTGGATCTTTACTTCTTTGTAAGCAACGCCAGTAAGTCTGGTACTGTTGATGTTTTGTTATGGTCTAGAAGTTCATTCTTATGCATGTATTAGTGTGTAGTATAAAGAGCACAGAGGTCTAAACACCTCCAGGAAACATTGAATTGTGTCTGCTTGAAACTCCACCATATACATCACCTGATTCTCACGCTCGCGGCGTCACCATCGAAAAACGATCAGAGTAAGAAATGAGGAGGAGGAGGTGCTGTTTTCCTCTCCTTAACACAGACCTCAATACGTCCCCCATCCACCCCCAATTAACCATCCCAACACAAACATCCAATACCAGACTGATGTTCCAGCAAACTCAATCCTTCACCAAATACACACACAGTCTCACTCAGCACTGCAAGCTCCATCAGTCCAGTAAACAGAGAAACAGCTTTAGAACATTAACCCTCTGCTAGTTTGAACATAGTTTGATTTAAAACTACTGAATGTATCTGAAATTGGTAATACATTACTTGAAGAGGGTATTCATTATGACTGTCATAAACCTTTAACTATGACATTCATGATTAACGTTAACTTTAATTGTTAGTGTTAGTTAACTTTATTTGTCCCTGTAGGGAAATTTTCATTTGGAGCATACACTCGCAGAGACATCTGACATTTACATTGGCTTTTATATAAATAAATCATTTAAAAAAAACTGTGCCTTGGTACCCCTTCTCTAAACAATTATCCAGTATACTGGCCTCATCTGCTACTGAGAGAGGAGGAATTTAAAAAACTGAATTGCATGAGGTATAAATGGTAATTTTGTTCTATTTCTTACATATCTTGGAACACAATATTGACGACCTGATGATAATAATTTGAAAGTGCATGATAAAGGATGCCATTCATCATTGACAATCATGATAGCCTTATTTAATAATTTTTCTTTTTATATACAATCGATGCTCTTTAGTTTTATTACCAACAACTTACTGGCTGTTATTACCACCTTCCCCAGTCACTTCTTCTAGGCCTCAGAAGCATTTCCATACAAACAGATCATGGTTTTATTTGTGCACCTCTGAAATCTGATCCGGCACCTTATTTTATCATTCCCCGTCCTCACACGCAAGTCGCCCCTGCCCCGCCCTGCCCCGCTCTTCACTTTCTTCTGGAACTCCCCAACCCTCTTCACTTTTGTCCACGACACCTCCCCTTTGTCCATGATTCCCCCCCCCCCCCCCATGGAAAACAGTGACTGATGCTGACATGGCTCCACAGGCTCTGAGATTGCTTCCTGTACATGAACCTGGACCACAGCTAAAACCATGTGATGGACTCCTACTGGGTCTTTACACACCTTACAACCCTTTATTATCTTACACTCTTCATATTTACATTGTTGATTTTGCCCTGAATGTGTCTTCTGTACACAACGTTACATGTGTAAATTCAACTGCATGCCTTAAGTTAAATGCAAAGTGTATTTATAAGTAACTTTTTTAGAAGATTTTCTATATGTAAGTTTATTTAGTTTACAGAGTTTATAGTGTACTGACTTTCACAAGTGTATCTCAAGTTATTTTGTGTGATAGTTAAATATATTTTAAATAAACTGCAAACAAAAAAAATATATGAAGCTATTTTTTCCTTAGATTCCTTCTCGAAACTCTTCCATCTTTGTCACATACCTGTCTGATGGCTCATTATGCAGCTCATTATGCAGATCTTCACTCAAAAAGTGACTTCGAAAATGTAATTAAATTTATTGTTTTCTGTAAGCAAGTAAACAAGATGATTTTCACATCATTTTGAAGCAATAACACTACGCTACAAGATCCAGTTCTCAAAAGTCTTATGAACAAATGTTCTCTATGTGCTTCACGGCCTTCTTTCAGTGACTTCAAAATTTTAGTTTTTCACTAACCTAAATAAACGTTTTTTACCTAAAAACACAAACACATACAAACATGCTGCTTAGGTATTATTGTAGCCCAGCGTGTGCTATTTACAGTGTTATCACACTTTAGCCATCAATGTGTTTTTAATGGCCCTTTCCACTGAGTGGTACGATACGGTACGGTTCAGTTTGGTACGCTTTTATGGCCGTTTCCACTGTCAAAAAGCGTACTGAACTGAACCGTACCGTCCCACTTTTTCGGCACCCTTTCGAAAGGGTACCAAACACGAGAAAGGGTCCCAAAAGGCAGAGCCACACGCGCAGCTGAATGCTATTGGTTTACAGAGATACGTCATTCGCTTACGCAACAAGCCAGAATGAAAACAAAAAAAACGCCATGTTTGAAATACACAACGAGAGATTAAAGCGGAATTATAAATACATCTAATAACGAGCCATGGTCGATCTAGGCTCAAACAAACCCTGACGTCGTCTTGATGAATAGCCGCAAATCCAAGAAGAAGAGCAGATTTACCCTGTGCCCCGTAGTTTTTTACGAGCCAGTCTGAGGCGCGAGCGGTTTCGCTTTCTTCCTTGCGCTCGCACGGGTCTAACATTATATCTGAAATAACAAACTGCTTGAGCTGATGATAATAACGTGCGCTTGATTATTGACGTGCTTTTGAAACCCGATCCTGTCAGACACTGAAAAACACGAGAGTGAAGCGTGAAGCGTGAAGAAACAAAGGGGAAGCCAAAAAAAAAAGGAGCACATTATTTTCAGCAACATGAACAAAATGCCATGTATAACTAACTTATTATTAACTTATAACTAACTGAAGATTACAGACACATATAAGAGGTTTAGCTGCTGTAGGCTATATTTTGTGTTGTTTTGAACCTAAATACTGACGAATGTCTGCTATATGTAGTTCTTCTGTAGTTGGTAACATATCGAAGACTGTAAGGGGCTGTATGTGTTTACATATGTTCATTTATTTAGTTATTTAATATAATTACAGACGGTACAGTAGGCTGTTTCGCACTGTCATTGATCTGCAGTTATAATCAACTCTTGTTCATTGAAAAGTTAGTAATAAACATTTCTACACAAGTATTTATGTGTATGAAGCATCTGTTTTGTGAGAAGTGCTTTCATATGATATGTAAGTGACCCATACAACTTTATTGTAGACATTTCCTCGAGCTAGAATGATGTCGACTGAAACTTTCATTACCACTTTCATACACTATGCCCACCAAAAGGGTACCCTTGTTAGTGGAAACGCAAGCCTGATAAAGGTGACCCGTACCAAACCGAACCGTACCGTACCGTACCAGTCAGTGGAAACGAGCCATAAGATACTGAAAACAACACAAATGTCAGTGCATTTCAAAACATCTCCAGGGCCCCAAAACACCCTAAGACCCTTGCGGGGTTAACACCAGCATATTGTTCTTCTTCAACATACGTAAAAATAGTGACACACATTCATTATTAATCCACACAGCGGCAAAAGCTAAACTATTTAGAATTTTGACTGCCGCACGAGTGTAGGAATAGCTGATGGTGGCCATAGCAACGACAAATGGCAGAGAATAGTGAGCTCACACATGCATTAAGTGTATAATACACTAACTTTACCTCACACTTCAGAGCACAGCGTCTTCGCGACACGATTCAACCGGGATCTGTTACAGTGTTTGTCTTCTTTTTCTTTCTACAGTGTTTGTGGTTTCAATTTTCCCAGGTGTGCATGCGCAACCAATGGACGGGGCTTGAGTTTCATGTCGATGTCACACCGACACGGCTAAACATTCTCTACCACGGTGTACTTTCAGATTTAAGCCTTGGCTGGATATTTCACTTCACTAAGAGCTGTGTTACACACTACATGGAAGGTCATTTTCAAAAACTCATAATAGGGGCCCTTTAAGCACTGCAACAGATCATACAAAATGTTATAATACTTTTGATAAAAGCCGTATAAAACATGATCAAGGTGTTGTCAACATTAAAATAATGTGTCATGTCATGATTGTAAAGGTTTCATGACAGCCTTATGAACACCCCCTTCAAGTAAAGTGTTACAGTACCTGCACTGCTCTTATTTTCATCCTTTGCTTGAATGTTTTGTTCAGTCAGTTTATAATTTATCAGTTCTTATTTCCATGGAAATCAAAAGCAATGATGTTAGCATTGGCAAAACTATGCTAAAAATTTAGCAAAAAAAATAACACCGGAAACAGCTTTAAAACCATGGTTTTTGATTAGATCAATATAAAATATCCATCTTTAAATTATTAATGATTTTATTCTTTTTTGTGTACAGTGTTTTAGCAAGAACACATCAGTGTGAATGTGGAGTGTGGTTATTGATTTTAACATTTACTGAACTCCGAATGAACCCACTTTAATATGCATGTGTGTGTGGTCATTGTATTTATCACATTGTGGGGACCAGTAATTACCAATATTTTTTAACTCATCAGGACCTTTTTTGCCCCCATAAGCAAAACGCCTTAGAAATCATTCAGAATGAAGTATTTTACAAATATATAATAAAATTGGGGGGAAAAGAATATACAGTCTGTATGGGAAAAATATCACTATGTCTATCTCTTTGGCTCCTTCATTCATCATTGCATGAACATTTATAGAATTTTGAAGGTGGGGCGGACATTACATAGTTAAAAATACATTGTTATTCTGTTAAAGCCAAATCATATCATTGTAATAAGAACACATCAATAATATTGTCACTTCAATAATAGTTAACTTTTTAAAATTGCTCTTTTTGACAAACAGATTTACTGAGAATGTTATGCATTTGCTGCTTGTTTTGGAGTTTTAGAAACTTTTATAAATAAATAAATATATATTATGTGTTATATATATATATATATGTGTGTGTGCATGTGTGCGTGCGTGCGTGTGTTTGTGTGTTTTATGCAGCTGATTTGACTGACAGAGCAGATTGCAGGTCTGAATGACATTAATAGTCACAAAAAATGACCAGGCATGAACACCTGCTTAAGATCAAGTTATTAAAAAACATTTAGGCTTTACTACACACATTCAGGGCTTAATGGGCCGTATCTACAGTATATCTGTGTCCCATGAACGTGTCCAGTGGTGAGAAGTGAGCAGAATTATGAGTTTGCAATTCAGGCTGTAAAAGTGCTGAGCTACATGTTCACACTGGGGGATTGAGAAGAGAAGTTAAAAATTATATTTTATGCAAACAATAAAGAGTGGTTCTCGTTCTTTCTGCACATCAGAAGAATTTAATATTTAATGTTTTACACAAATTAAAAAAATAATATAATTGATTTTAAATAAATAAATAAATAAATAAATAAATAAATAAATAAATAATTTGATGACTGTAGTTCAATAGTTGAGATAATTCAACCATATTTATTGATTTTTTTGTGATAAAGATCATGTAAAAATCATGTAATTAAATATGTAATTAATTGGTCACACTTTACAATAAGGTTCATTAGTTAATGCATTTACTAACATGAACTATGTATGAACAATACTTGTACAGCATTTACTAATCATAATTCAACATTTATTAATGCATTATTAACATCCGAGTTCATGCTTGTTAACATTAGTTAACATGAACTAATGTACTGTATTTTCATTAAGGTTAACTAATATGAACAAACAACAAACAATACATTTACTACAGTATTTGTTTATGTCAATAAATGCATTAACTAACATTAACTAATAAAACCTTCTTGTAAAGTGTTACCAATAATTATAAAGTATAGCCTTATGTGCAGCTTATATGCCTGAAAATATATGTTGTTGATATCTATGCTTGAAGAATATTCTAAAAAAAAAAATATATTTATTTAATTATTTTTTTTTACTTTTTTCTTATAATTGACACTTTATATCTCAGAATTACTTTGTTGTGACATGAAAAAATAAATCTACATTTAAAAGTGCCATTGAACTTATTTATTGTTTTGTTTATTTTATTAGTAAGACTTTACAATGAGGTTTCATTAGTTAATATCATTGAATGTATTTACTAACACGAACAAGTAGTGAAGAATACATTAGTTACAGTATTTATTCATCATTGTTAACCTTAATGAAAATACAATCATACACTACCTGACAAAAGCCTTGTTGTTGATGCCAGTAGTAAGAACAACAAATAATAACTTGACTTCTAGTTAATCATTTGGAAAAGTAGCAGAAGTTTGATTTTTCTGATGAATCATCTGTTGAACTGCATTCCAATCATCACAAATACTGCAGAAGACCTATTGAAACCCGCATGGACCCAAGATTCTCACAGAAATCAGTCAATTTTGGTGAAGGAAGAATCATGGTTTGGGGTTACATTTAGTATGGGGGCGTGTGAGAGATCTGCAGAGTGGATGGCAACATCAACAGCCTGAGGTATCAAAACATTTGTGCTGCCCATTACAATACAAACCACAGGAGAGGGCAAATTCTTCAGCAGGATAGCGCTCCTTCTCATACTTCAGCCTCCACATCAAAGTTTCTGAAAGCAAGGAAGGTCAAGGTGCTCCAGGATTGGTCAGCCCAGTCATCAGACATGAACATTACTGAGCATATCTGGGGTAGATGTAGGAGGAGGCATTAAAGATGAATCCAAAGAATCTTGATGAACACGGCAGTCCCGCAAGAACGCTTTCTTTGCCATTCCAGATGACTTTATTAATACATTATTTGAGAGATTCATGGATGCAGGCCTCCAAGCTCATGGGAGTCACCCACAATATTATTTATTTTTCCATTGCACCATGACTTTATATTCTGAACTGTACCATATTCCTGTTAAGTGGCAAGATTTTTGTCTAAGCAAAGTCAGACCTTACTGTCCTAATTAAATAATTAAAAATCAAGGCATGATCATATTTCATTTTAGTAAAATAAGCATAATCTAGAGACCTTTGCCTTTCATATATTCACTTCTGATACTAAATGATCAACTAGAAGTCAAGTATTATTTGTTGTTCCTAAAACTTGGATAGGCGACAAGAATTTTGTCAGGTAGTGTATTTTGTTAATTCTTATTAACTCACAAAGCATTAACTAACGTTAACATGCACAACTTTCGATTTTAATAGTGCATTATTAAATGTTGAACTACGATTAATTAATTAATTCATTTTCTTTTTGGCTTAGTCCCTATATTAATCTGGGGTCACCACAGCGGAATAAACCGCCAACTTATCCACCATATGTTTAACGCAGCAGATGCCCTTGCAGCTGCAACCCATCTCTGGGAAACATCCATTCACACTCATTCAAACTCATACACTACGGACAATTTAGCCTACCTAATTTACCTGTACCGCATGTCTTCGGACTGTAGGGGAAACCGGAGCACCCGGAGGAAACCCACGCGAACACGGGGAGAACATGCAAACTCCACACAGAAACGCCAAATGACCCAGCCGAGACTCGAACCAGCGACCTTCTTGCTGTAAGACGACAGCACTACCTATTGCACCATCGACTACAATTAATAAATACTTAAAGTATTGTTCATTTAAAGTGAATGTTAGAAAATATATTAACTTTAATTATTGTAACCTTAAAGTATAACAATTTTATCTATATATATTTTTTATGTAGCATGATGTATGAGGGGTTGTGTTCTTTAAGTCATGTTCCTGCCCATGTGTGTGTGTGTGTGCACGTGTGATGTGCTGCGGTCTGATTGAGATGGAGTGCTAGAATCAGTGTTCTGTCTGTAAAGTGTTTGATGAAGCAGGAAGAAGAAACACAATAAAGAGCATGAAAAATGGGCGAGAAAGACCAACTGGAGAGACTGACTTAAGCATCATGCAAACCTCTTCCTATTCTACTCAAGGATTCGCTCGTTTGTTCGCTCTTTCATTCATTCAGCTTCTTCATTTTCAAACAAAACCACTTTCTTTCATTGTTTATTATCTCTGCTCTTGTGTCTGGGTCAGGCCATTGTGTTTTAAATTGAAATTATTTTGAGTCATAATTTACTTTAAGATAATAAATTGAGTCTACCGAGTGTGTGTGTGTGATTTGCATTTTTGTTCAACAGCTGCGTTGCCTTAGGCTGTTCAGTGGGGGACAAATTGAGCAATTCTCTCTCTTAAGCTCTTTCTTCTTATTATTTTTTTGCCTCTCTTTGTAACTTCAGTAAGAATGCACTGCAATAGTGTGGTGTATTGGCACACACACACTGGGCCCTGAGAATGCAATGTAGCAGAAGTGTTTTTTTCCCCAGTTACAGTCTGCCACTACTATCATTTACATTCACCGCTTTGATTAAACAGCAAATGAATTTGCACTCATTTGTGTCACATTAATATTTTGAGGTAACTGAAAAGATAATTGTAATAGTAAGTAAAGATAATTGGGTGTTGCTGTGCATCCCTGTGTGTGTAATAAGTAGGGCCAGACAGAATCTGCGGACATTTTTTGCTATTTCTGCTGAGAATTTTGTAAAAAAAATCTGCAGATTTATGCAGAATTATTTTGGGATTATCGTAACTACAAACTTAATATATGAAATAAAAATAATACATTTTAAACTTCTATTTAATGTTTGCAATGCACATCCAATTAGATCCACATATTTGGTTAACGAAGCAAGTCTATCACATAATATATCAACTAAAAGACAGAAAATATTACTTTAAAAACTGTATTCTAAATAAATCAAATTAACATTTTCATATCAGTAAATAATTGTACTGAAATTAATTCAAAAACTATATAAATATAAATTTACACAAATTTACAGAGGTAAATAAATACAAACAATGATGGGTTAAAAATCTACGAATTTCTGAGCGTGCAGATTCCTTGTGGGCCTAGTAATAAGCAATATGTACGCATGTATATAGTAGTGGTGGGCAAAGCGAGGCTTCGTGAAACACTGAAACAGTCGAAGCAAGTTTGTTGAAGTTTCGAAACAATGCGAAACCAGTCTCTACAGTGACATCTAGTGGTCATTTTTAATCTATTGCTCTGGAACAGCTTTAGCAGAGAAACGGTTTTAAGCATCAAACCTCACATTGTAGAAGTGGAGTGAAGTGGTGAGAGTTCCAGACAAGCATGCCGAGATGATGGGTTCAAATCAAGGGTGATGCACTATAGATATTAGTCTGATCTTGTAACGTGCTTTTTTTAACATTGGTATAACATCCGAATGAACACTGTCTTGTAACATGTCATAAAACATGTCTTGTAACATGTCATAAAAATAATAATAATAATAATAATAATAATTTTAGAGTATTTGTACAAATCGGGATTCATACTCGGGCCTTTGCTAGTTTACTTGAGATAGATGTTTTTCCAACCCTGTCAGTCAAAAGCAGGTTCAGCAGGTCTCGAAATGCTTCTGAATCTGAAAATCTTCTGAAAATGACCGATGCTTTGAATCGCTTTAGTCACATGACCTGGTGTTTTGAAACACATTAGTCACATGAACTGGGTGTTTCGAATCACATTAGTCATGTGATCTGGGTGTTTCGGGTGTTTTAATGCTTTGGTGCAGTATTTTGAAACACTTGTAAAAAACGTCTGTTTCACGTCAGCCATCCCTAATATATAGGCACATTTAACTAACGCTCTCCTTAAATAACAAAAAAGAAATAATGAATCTGAGCCATTGAGTTGGTAAATGGTGCCGTTTGTAATTTTTCTGTAAGTAGTGTGTTAATTTTATGCGTCTATACATACATGTACATGTACTGGGACATGTACTGTAACTAGATTAATGGGATTATTACTCGCTCTAAAAACTATTTTTTAGTACTGCTTATATTCTAAATCAGGGGGTTTCAAACTATTAGGACACCAGGCACCCCTCCCTTGAGCCAAAATTGCATCATTCACATATTGCTTTCTGCGTTTAATTGCGTAGCATTACATTGAAAAAGTTTTAAGTCTTTGAGTTGAACTCAGTGAGTGTACATACAAGCATATCTGTAATCATTACAATAATGGGGGAAATGACATCACTGTTAAACAAAATCTAGCTTTGTGAAGTGGTTATGGGGTAAAATGAAATAGTAATTATAATAAAAATGTAGATATGTACATTTGTTGGCAATTTAAAAGTTATTAAAGTCAGTTTAATGTATACAATAAATATAGAGTAAAATAAATATATGCAGGTATATGAGGTATATATAAATGTAGTATGTTTAGAGCAAAAGATGACATGATGTTAAATTTGTAGTTGATATATTCCTGCTCTCTGTAAACTCAGCATGAGCACCTATGTTATGAATGAGGAAACCAGTGAGGTGAGCAATTGGTGTCCTGCTGTGCACATCTGGACCCAAGACTGGGGTTTCATGCACAGCTGACAGAAGATGAACGCTGGATGAATGAAGACTGCATGTCTTCTGCATGAAGACGTTTACAGTCATATATCCTTTGCCCAGGCCTCCAGTTTACTTGCAGTCTACACAGAAAAGATTTAATTATTTTATTAATTATTATTATTATTATTATTATTATTATTATTATTATTATTATTATTATTATTATTATTATTATTATTATTTTCTATAATGTAAATTTTTACTAAATTATGTTATAAAATATAAACACTTTATTAATATTTATATATTTTATAATAGTAATAATAATAATTATTATTATTATTATTATTATTATTATTATTATTATTATTATTATTATTATTATTATTGCATAATTTTTATTTTAAAGTAAATGTTTATGTTTTACTGATATAGATTATTATATGTTTTTATTGGCTTTTAATGGTGTATTTATTTTGTTATAGATATATCTTCTGTATATTATTTATTATTTGCTAAATACATTTTAAAATTATTAACCACCTTTAATTTCACAGCCATATACAACACTCATGAACTTGAGTATTTGTAGCGTTCCTGTAAAGGAAGTTCAATAACAGAACCTCATTGCATCTTGAACCCCCTGTGTTTTAAAGTAAAACGCAGTAGTGACTTGCCATAATACTGCCGCTTTCGTTTAAAGCGTGTCATACTGTAAGTGCTGTAATAATGTGGTGACATTCAGCGGATTCAGCCTGCTGAAGGTCACTCACTGTCTGAGGGGAAATCGCTGAAATAAAACTTGCATATTCTTTCACATTTTCAGGAATCACTCAAGAGAACGATGCTATTTCTGACAGCAATAAACCTGTACATTAAAGCAGCATTTCACATATTTCAGGCTCTCAGTCGCAGGGCAGAAATGGCACACGCACAGGGAAAAGTCAAGCGCTCAGACGCTGAAGTGAAAAACACTCACCCTGACCCAACATGACTGTAGCTTATCATTTCTTAAAAGTAACAGTTTATTTCATTATAGAATAACATGGTGACTTTAACATGCTTTTAATAAATAGCACTTGAGGTACTGGTTGAGAACAACCAGTGACCCACACAGCCCTTGAAAAAATAAATATGCGTAATGGAATTTAGTTTGTAGTACAGTATCCTGCAACTCACTGACTCAAAAGATCCGGTCAGAATATGTCTACAATCAGTGACACACTGATTCAAATAATCCGGTGAGAGTAAGCCCACATCAACGACTCACTGATTCAAATAATCAGGTCAGAGTAAGTCTACAATCAACGACTCTCTGATTTAAATAATCAGGTCAGAGTAAATCCACAATCTACGACTCACTGATTCAAATTATTCGATCAGAATACATCTACAGTTAAGGACTCACTGATTCAAATAATACAGTCAGAGTAAATCCACAATGAACGACTCACTGATTCAAATTATTGATCACAATACATCTACAATCAATGACTCACTGATTCAAATAATTCAGTCAGACTAAGTCCACAATCAATGACTCACTGATTCAAATGATCCGGTCAGAGTAAGTCCTCAATCAATGATTTATTGATTCAAATTATCTAGTCAGTGCAAGTCTGAAATCAACAACTCACTGGTTCGGATAATCCAGTCCACAAATCAACAACTCACTGATTCAAATGGTCAGAATACATCTACAATCTACGACTCACTGATTCAAGAGTACTAGTCAGAGTAAATCTGCAGTCAACAACTCACTGATTCAGATATTCTGGTCAGCGTAAGTCCACAATCAATGACTCACTGATTCAAATGATCAGTACAGAATACGTCTACAGTCAGCGACTCACTGATTCAAATGATCTGGTCAGAGTAAGACCACAATCGATGACTCACTGATTCAAATATTCCGGTCAGAGTAACTCCGCAATCAACGACTCACTGATTCAAATGATCCGGTCACAGAAAGTCCACAATCAACAACTCACTGATTCAAATAATTCAGCTAGAGCAAGTCTATAGTCAACTGGTGTGTTATAAATAAGATATACCACACTGTGACAGGCACTTAAGCCCTTATGTAGTTAAAACAAACACTGAAGTTTTACCGAAACTTGGCCAATTTATTGAAGTGGTGGTTCAAACCAAAATGCTCAAAACTGAATTTCGAAAGGCCCTTTGCAATGAAGGATTTTGAAAGGTTCAACTGACGGACACTTTGAGTCCCCATGATTCTTTGCGCTGGAAGTTAAACCCTTCGAATGGATTAGGGCACAGAGATGATCCCTTCAAATGGAAAGCAGTCTTCAGTCAATGACTCATTCAGAGCGAGTCAACAGTCAACAACTCACTGATTGCCATGCTCATGCCTGACTCTGGACATGTACATATTTAAACATTACTGGTTTTGTTAAAAAACAAAAAAATAAATAAACAAGTTGTATTTTATGAAGCAAGGACTATAGTTTCAGCTAAAAACCCTTTAAATTCTGTTAAAAATAAAGTCACTTACATCTTGCATAGCCTGAGGGTGAGTAAATTTAGAGGCAAAAGTCCTAGTAAAGTGGGTAATAAAGCACACTTTATATTTACATTTGGTATATACTTTTATCTGTTTAAGACTTGGTTATGTTTATAAGATGCAAAGCAATGTGTGCTCATGCTTCATTTGTAAAATAAAATAAAATAAAATAAAATAAATAAATCACCTGATTTTTTCATATATCTTACTTTATATACTGCTACTCAGCTAACATGAAAACGACTTTCATATTTCCTAGTTTTTTCCTTGCCCGCCCTCAAGAGGCTCTGATTGGTCAGCTAACATAATGTTTTTTTTTAGATTAGATTCAACTTTATTGTCATTACACATGAACAAGTACAAGGCAACCAAATGCAGTTTAGGTCTAACCAGTGCAATAGCAGCAAGTGCAGGATACAGGTAAAAATTATAAAGTGCAGTTATAGAAAAACTATGGTCCGGGGGACTATTGTCCGGGGGAACCTGAAGCTCCTGCCGGAAGGCTGGGGAGAAAACAGTCTGTGAGCAGGGTGAGAGGTGTCCTTAAGAATACTGCATGCTCGGCGCAGACAGCGTTTCTTCTGAATGTCCTCAATGGCTGGCAGTGTGGTCCCTGTGATGCGTTGGGCAGTTTTCACCACCCGCTGCAGTGCCTTACGCTCAGCAACAGAGCAGCTTCCATACCAGACTGTGACGCAGTTGGTCAGGATGCTTTCTATTGTGCAGCGGTAGAAGTTCACCAAGACAGCTGATGAAAGCTGGTTCATCTTAAGTTGCCTCAAGAAAAATAGGCGCTGGTGAGCCTTCTTGACCAGGCTGGAGGTGTTGGTGGTCCAGGAAAGGTCCTTTGAGATGTGGGTCCCCAGGAACTTGAAGGATGAGACAGGCTCAACGGCCATCCCGTTAATGTGAATGGGATCATGTGAGCCTGTTCGTCCCTTCCTGAAGTCCACAATGAGCTCCTTGGTCTTGTTGGTGTTAAGGAGCAGATTATTGTTGGTGCACCAGGTGGCCAGATGCTGTATCTCCTCCCTGTAGGCAGTCTCATCATTATTGCTGATTAGACCAATCACTGTGGTGTCATCTGCTAATTTGATGATGGTGTTGGATCTGTTCACAGGCCTACAGTCGATGGTAAAAAGGGAGTAGAGAAAGGGGCTCAGCACACAGCCCTGTGGTACATCAGTGTTAAGTGTGACGACGGTGGAGCAGATGTGGCCTGATCTAACATTCTGAGGTCTGTTAGTCAGAAAGTCCATAACCCATAATGTGCTGTGATTCACAGATCAGCTCCATGTCAACAGGTAGTGTAACGTCTATACACACCTCTACTTGCACGCGATGTGCCTCTGCTGTGTAAATGGTGTCAGTCAGTGTAGCCGTGTCAGTTGTAGCCTGAGGACACAGCTAAACCTTATGCCTGCTCTCTAAAATAAAATCTGACAAGTGTCTTTCGTATATATTCGGGTAAAGAAATATGAAACGTTACTAGTTCGTTATCTGAGATGTAGAACGCAGGGAAAGCGGCCGCATATATATGTATATACAAATACAGAAACAGAATACGCTCTGTGGAAATAGCAGTGTTTGGATGGCATTTTAGCTTTCTCTGCTATATCACAGCGCCTCTGGCCATGCCCCTTCGCTACACAATGCGCATAACCTGAAGCCCTTGTGATCTCACTAGCCAGGATGTATTTTTTTGTAGTCCCCAAACTGTTTAATGTAGGCCTTGCTAAGCTAACTCTGTAAAAGCCAATGTTTTCTTATGCATTGAACTTTGAGTGCATTACATTCAAAGATGTTATATTCACACAGCTACATTAAACATCAACTAAAGTTTAAAATATGATATCGTAGTGGACCACCCCTTTAAAATGAATATATTATAAAGTTGAACTCAGAATTATCAGCCTGCCTCTTTATTTTTTCCCCCAATTTCTGTTTAACGGAGAGACGATTGTTTCCAAACATTTCTACACATAATAGTTTGAATAACTCATTTCTAATAACTGATTTCTTTTATCTTTGCCATGATGACAGTAAATAATATTTGACTAGATATTTTTCAAGATTCTTCTATACAGCTTAAAGCAACATTTAAAGGTTTAACTAGGTTAATTAGGTTAACTAGGCAGGTTAAGGTAATTAGGGTTGGGTCAATTTATTGTATAACTATGGTTTGTTCTGTAGACTATCGAAAAATATATAGCTTAAAAGAGTTAATAGTTTTGATCTTAAAATGGATTTTAAAAAAATGTATTCAAATTAAAATAAAAAAAATTAAAACTGCTTTTATTCTAGCTGAAATAAAACAACTAAGACTTTCTCCAGAAGAAAAAATATTATCAGACATACTGTGAAAATGTTCTTGCTTTGTTAAACATCATTTGGGAAATAGAAAAAAAGGAAAAAGGAAAGGAAAAAAATCAAAAGGGGGCTAATAATTTTGACTTCAACTGTGTGTGTGTGTGTGTGTGTGTATATACATATATATATATATATATATATATATATATATATATATATATATATATATATATATATATATATATATATATAAATCATAAGTTGAATTATTCACTTGAAAGAGCTTTTTCCATTGTGAATAATGTGCCATAAGGAATAACAATACAAATATATGCTGTATTAAAATAAGTGTGGTCAGCTTTGATGTCATGTTGACAGTAAACGGTGGGTCAAATGCAGAAGCAGTGATGCATGCTGGGAGTGTACGTTTGTTGTGTGTGCTACGTTTGACATGTTCGCTCCGCCAGTGCTGAACACATCTGTATGAATGACGGCTCTGCTTCTTTGTTTCTCAGCCTCTAAAATGAGTCAATTTGTTTCTCTGTGAGTGACGACTGCACATGACTCACACATTCATCTACATGAGGACTCCATGCAGAACATGCACTCCTCTGTTTTTATCATGTCCAGATTTGAGCTCTCAAACTATGAGGAAAACTATGTTGTCTTTGATTTTGTAACCGATCGGATTTACATCTTTCACCATTTTTTCCTCTTCACAATACACGTTAAAAAAATCAGTTTCTGGATTTTGTGATACACAAGTGTTTTCCATTTATAGTTATTGTTGTAAATTGCATTATGGGACCTTTATTTTTGGCTCTGTTAAACTGTAAAGTTGTATTTTAAACATAAAAAAACAAAAAAAACAAATGACTTTTATTGATATTTTAGTAGTTCCAAAGATTATAATGCATAATAAATAATATATAGAAAAATAAGTCAGTAAAATAACAGAAAATGTACTGGCAGTATAATAAAAGGTTTTTTACCGTAATATACAACACCAACCCAGATAATACGCCTCTTTAAACAAGGGATGCACGATATATCGGCAGCCATATTGTTATCGCTGATAAATGCTATTTTAATGTTATCGTTATCGATTCGATATCAATATTAGACCGATATCTTTAAGCTGATTACGTAATTGTACAGAACTGCCTGCCTAACACATGCATTGGTCGAACTTGTTCAGACTTGTCCAGTGCACTAGGATCAGATCAGATCAAACTTTTAAGAAGTTTTTAAAATAAAATCAGATGTTTACTGTATAAAAATAAAACATTTTGAAATAGTTATATTTATTGGCTATAGCAGGGCAATTCAATTAGTTTGTCATGAGGACCAGTTCATGAAAAGCAACCCAAATGAAGGGCCGGAGAGATATGACTTGCAATATGAGTGATGACACAACAGCATATAAGAACCCATATGTTGTATTTTTGCTCCTTAAGACACCCACGTTGTATTTTTCTACATTAAAATGTTAATATGTTGTATTTTGAAACTACATAATATCAGTGCATTGTACAATAGGCTTTTTTGTTTGTTTACAAACATTCAAATGTTGTATATCAAAGCACTATATTTAAGCATTGCTTAAATAGGCTTCTTCTACATTCAGACACGTTTTGAACTGCATAACAACTATGGATGCAACAATAATAGATTTTGGTTGTATGATTATAGTCTGAAGAATAACGCTACGGTTACTAAAGTAACCCTTCGTTCCCCGAGGGGGGGAACGGAAATGCTATGTGGAAACTTCCACTATGGGGATTTCGTCAGAATCCAATCATCTGAAAGAGTATAAAAACGGGCCAATGAAATGCCAATGAGTTGGCAGCGTCAGCGTGCACAGCTGGCGTCAATGACAATCAGTCATGCTATAAAGACGCAGCCAGTGCCATGCTCGACATCCTTTTCTAGCTGAAGAGACTTTCACGCTCAACAGCAAAGGGACAATCGTTGTGGCGAAGGAACATAGCATTTCCGTTCCCCCCCTCGGGGAACGAAGGGTTACTTTAGTAACCGTAGCGTTCCCCTTCGGATGGGGAACTCCAATGCTATGTGGAAACTTCCACCATGGGGAAATCTATGGAAAACGCCACAACGAAAGAACCTTACTGCATCCCTGGCGAAGGGTGTGCTACGCAGTAGAGCGAGCGCACCTACAACGCCCCGAGACACAGTCTTCCAACGTGTCCCCTGGCCCTCACTTACCTGTTCAGAACAGTTATGTTTTTCGGGGAGTCGCAATAACCCAGTAAAATAGGTTTTGATACGACAGTACGTTGGGAAAGCGTTCAGTCCCGATAGGGAGGACGCTGCGGAGCTCACCTGTTACCCAGAGGGGAGACCTGGTGACAACCTATGGACTAGCCCAGAGATGGGGAGTCCTTACATAAGGATGGTTAGCGGGGAGGGAAGACACGAGCCTGCCCTAGAATGGGGGACTATACCGTGGCTGAGTGAACGTATGGGATCGCCAGCGGGGATCACACATAGCAGGCACCTATACCCAGAACGCGGGCTGACCAGCGGGCATGCCGACAACGTAACGGGCCAACACCTGACTCCTCCGCTGAGTCAGGTGCTGGGGGCCTTGGAGGAACTCTGCAGGGTTCGCCAAAGAAATGGGGAACTAAACTGACAAAGCTGAAAAAGCGCACGTATCTCCGGGTTAGGGAGAGTGGCGCAGCAAGCGTGTTTCGACACCTCAACCGAATCGTTTCCTCAATCACCAAGGGTTGCCTAATATCCTTGAGGAAACCGGCTCCACTCGCAGATTGTAACCTTGCAAATGTATTGGGTGTCACCCAACCCGTAGCTCTACAAATGTCTGTCAGAGAGGCGCTGCGTGCTAACGCCCAGGAGGATGCGATGCTCCGTAGTGGAGTGTGCTCTCACCCCCGGGGGACACGGCTCACCCTGGCCCAAAGGCGAGGGAGATGGCATCCACTATCCAGTGGGCCAACCTCTGTTTAGATACGGCACTTCCCATCTGCCGACCACTGTAATGGACAAAGAGCTGGTCAGAGGATCTAAGGCTCTGAGTGTGGTCCACATATATTCGCAAAGCGCGAACAGGACACAACAATGAAAGGGCTGGGTCTGCCTCCTCCGCGGGCAGCGCTTGCAGGCTCACTACCTGATTCTTAAACGGCGTGGTAGGAACCTTGGGCACATAGCCGGGCCGGGGTCTCAGGACAACGTGAGAGTAGGCCGGCCCGAATTCTAGGCACGAGTCACTGACCGAAAATGCCTCCAGGTACCTAACCCTCTTAACCAATGCCAACACGACCAGCAGAGCTGTCTTCAAGGACAGAAATCTCAAGGATACTGAGTCGAGTGGTTCGAAGGGATCCCCACGTAGGCTCGTAGCACTACCGCGAGATCTCAAGAGGGTATGAGAGGGGGGCGGGGGAAAACATCCGCCTCGCACCTCTGAGGAACTGGATGATGAGGTTATGCCTCCCCACGGTGCCGCCATCCACGCATCATGATGAGCGGAGATGGTGGCCACGTAAACCCTCAGTGTGGAGCGCGACAGCCTTCGCTCCACCTGTCCTGAAGGAAAGAAAGCACAACACTGATCTGGCAAGATCGGGGGTCTTCTCGGCGAGAAGCACACCACTCAGTGAATAGACTCCACTCCAGGGCGTAGGCATGCCTCGTAGAGGGTGCACTAGCCTGAGTGATGGTATTAACCACCGCCACCGGTAGGTTACCTAAGTCTTCCTCGTCGCGTCTTATGGACCCCACGTGGAGGTTCCACAGAACTAAGCGAGGGTGCCAGATGGTGCCCTGTCCCTGAGAGAGTAGGTCCTCTCTCAAAGGGACTCGCCAGGGGGGGCGTCGCGAGGAGGGAGAGTTCTGATATCCAGGTCCGGTTGGGCCAGGGGCGCAACTAGCAAGACCTGCCCCTCGTCCTCCCTGACCTTGCACAGAAACTGCGCGAGTAGGCTCACTGGGGGGAGTGCATACTTACGCATGACTCGGGGTGGAGTCGCCATTCTCCCGGGGAAGGAGCTGCCGTGAGAGCCTGTTGGCCGCACGGTTGAGCCCATCCGGGGTGTGAATAGCAAGCAGCGACTTCAGCCGCGTATGACTCCAGAGGAGCAGACGGCGAGCGAGCTGAGACATGCAGCGGGAGCGTATACCCCCATCCGGATGGAATACGCTACCGCAGCCGTGCTGTCCGTCCTGACCAGCACGTGTTGCTCCCTCAGCACCGGTAAAAAGCGGCGCAGAGCGAGAAACACTGCCAACAGCTCTAGGCAGTTGATATGCCAATGCAGCTGGGTTCCCCTCCACAGGTCCGCAGCAGCATGCCCGCTACACACGGCCCCCCCCACCCCATACTGGAGGCATCTGCCGAAACGACAGCCTGCCTGGACGCCTGACCTAGGGGCACACTGGCCCGTAGGAAGAAGGGGTCCTTTCCAGGGGGTGCGGGTGCGGTGACACAGCGCAGTGACAGTCACTCGGTGTGTGCCCGCGTGCCATGCGCGTCTGGGGACCCGATCGTGAAGCCAATGCTGTAGTGGTCTCATATGGAGCAATCCGAGCGGCGTGGCCGCGGCTACGGATGCCATATGCCCCAGGAGCCTCTGAAATAATTTCAGGGGGACCACTTTTTTTCCTGTCGAACTCTCTCAGACAGTTCAGCATTACCTCGGCCTCCATAGTGATCGAGTCCAGCTCCAACCCGAGAAAGGAGATGCTCTGCACGGAGGCGAGCTTGCTCTTTTCTCGGTTGACCTGAAACCCCAACGGGCGGAGGTGCCGGAGCACCTTGTCTCTGTGCATAATCAATTGCTCCCGAGAGTGGGCTAAAAATCAGCCAGTCATCGAAATAATTGAGCGTGCGGATGCCGGCGAGCCGAAGGGGCGTGAGGGCACCCTCCGCGAGCTTGGTGAAAACTCGCGGAGACAGAGAGAGCCCAAAGGGGAGGACCTTGTATTGCCACGCTCGACCTTCAAACGCAAACCGCAGAAACTGCTGGTGGCGTGGAAGTGTGGAGATATGAAAATACGCGTCCTTCAGATCTATTGCTGCAAACCAATCCTGAGGACGAACGCATCGCGTGATGCGCATCTGCGTAAGCATTTCGGAGCGCAGCCAGTGAAGGCAGCGGTTCAAAATGTGCAGATATAGGATTGGCCATAACCCACCGCTTTTTTTTTTTTTTTTTTGACACGATGAAGTGCGGGCTGTAAAACCCGCGCTCCATCTCGGCTGGAGGGCCGGCTTGATTGCATCCTTCGCCAGGAGGACAGCAATCTCCTCTCTCAAGACAGGGGCGGACGCAGGACTGACCCTGGTCGCCCGTGAACCTGGGAGGCTGTTTCGCGAACTGAATCGCATAGCCGAGTCTGGTCGTATGGATGAGCCATTGCGATGGGCTGGCCCGCGCTAACCAGGCAGGCAGAGCCCCCGCAAATGGTCCCACCCGCACGATCGCTGACGTGCCAGCGGCGGGGCAGCATGGAGTGAGTGGGCTCATCCGGGGAGCGCTGGGGTCCCACAGGAGAGCAGGAGAGGAGATGTTCTCGTCTCGCACTCAAACTCCAGGAGAGGGGCTGGGAGTGGAGAGAAAGGAGACCGTTCTCTCACGCTCCATGAGCCATTGGCGAAATGCACCGATCCTGCGAGCTGGAAGGCATAGCGTCCCAGACTGGCAGTGTTCGGGCTGTCACATCCGGAGGAGGGGAAAAGTGCTCTTTCACTGAGGATTTTGATGGCGTTTTTTTTTTTTTTTTTTTTACGCCTTTAAATAACATGCCCCGCCCTCCAGCGGGGAAAGAGCAAATTCCCTCCTCCCCAGATGGCCCGCCTCAGGGACGCTTCGCGGTCCGTTTAACCGAACTTAGCGGCGCCCTGGGCGGGGGACGCTGGTTGCCTGCGCGATGCTCGGCGCAGCCGCGTGGCCGGAGGCGCAGGCGGGGCAGCGAAGCAAAGCTGCGGGCGGGCGTCCTCGGCGAAAAAGCAGCGGATGTGGATGGCTCGGCGGGGGGGAGCAGTCATACAATCCCGCCGATAGAGACCTCGCCCATCGCCTCCGACTGCTCTATCACCGGCGTGAATTCCTGGGCGAATTCACTGCCAGTGTCGCAGAACAGGCCAGCCTGGGAAATGGGTGAGTTAAGAAAGCGAACTTTGTCAACGTCACGCACATCACCAGGTTTAGCCTGAGGTGGCATTCCTGGATCACGGATGTGATCATCGTCCTTCCCAGGGCACACACAGCCGACTTTTTTTTTTTTTTTTTTGTAAGAGCATAGTCGGTTGCGGTGCGGAGCGCATGCTCAGTCCTGGGTCAGAACCATCCTCGCGCAGCCGGGCCAGCGCCTGCGCTTGGTAGCGCTGGTAGGTGGCCAAAGCGTGCATGGTGAGGGGGAAGGCGCACGCAGCACACTGCGTGAGCCTACTGTGCCCATCCAGGAAGAAGGGGATGGGGAGGCTTAGAAGGTCTCGCCTTCATCCTCCACATCACACCCCTCTAATCGGTCCGGCCGCGGAGCTGGGGGATAAACCATCTCCAGAGCCACGGCCGAAGCAGCCTGGGGAAGCACAGCCGCAAAGTCTGCTTCTGGATTCGACGCCGCGCTCAAAGTCCCGGAGGGAGCGAGCGGGTTCGAATCCTCGTCAGACCTTGACAGCCCAACCTCCAAGGATGGTGAGGATGGAAGCGCACGCAGATCGGGCAGAAAAAAGTGCCCTCAGGACAGCGTGAGTTTACTGTGCACTTCCGGGAAGAAGGGGACGGGAGGCTTTGAAGGTCTTGCCTCCTTATATCCTCCACATTCACCCATCTAGTCGGTCCGGCCGCGGGGCTGGGGGATAAACCATCACCAGACCCACGGCCGAAGCAGCCCGAGAAAGCACGGCCATCACGTCTGCTTTTTAGATGCTAACGCCGCGCTCTGCACCCCGGAGGGAGGGAGCGAGCGGGCTCGCATCCTCATCAGACAATGACAGCCCATCCTCCGATGCAGCGATGGACATCTGACCCCCGGTGTCATCAGGTGAGAGAGCGACCATCCAAGGACGGAGCGCTTCTCCTCACCTGAAGCTTGGATGGAGCGCGTGGAGGAGCGAGAGGTCCGCGGCCCGGGGGCGGCGGATTTACTCTCACTGAAACCCTCAGATCTGCCCGAGTGCCAACCGCAGTGCGGGGGACAACTGGGGTGGGTGGCTCTTTTGCAAGAGCGAGCCGCGATCTTAACTGCGCAACAGACATGACATCAGTGATGGCATGCACTGCCCGCGAGCACCGCATTAACATGCTGGACCCCCAGACATGAAACGCTGTGCTCGTGCCCATCATCCGGGGATAGGAAACCACCGCATCCAGAAACGCACGGTCGGAGTGACGTCTTGAAAAGACGCGCTGCACGACCGTGTTGCTCTTTTAGGAAAGCTTTTTTCCTATATACAAACCGCTCTTGGAGGACCGGACCCAAAGGACGCCAGGCAAGGAAGAAATACCCAGCTCGACCATCTGCCACTGCGTATACGCGCTCTGGACCGGGAGAAGCTGCTTCTCGATCTCTCTCTGTAGACACAGGTTGGAGATACCCTCAAAGACTCTCTCAGAAGCTTCGTGAAAGGCTCTGAAAGCAAAAGGATGTCGAGCATGGCACTGGCTGCGTCTTTATAGCATGACTGATTGTCATTGACGCCAGCTGTGCACGCTGACGCTGCCAACTCATTGGCATTTCATTGGCCCGTTTTTATACTCTTTCAGATGATTGGATTCTGACGAAATCCCCATAGTGGAAGTTTCCACATAGCATTGGAGTTCCCCATCCGAAGGGGAACCAGGGTTTCATGGTTATGTCTAATGTAAATGTAAGCTTTATATTAGGTAAGTATTTAAATGAACTGTTGTTATCATCTGCGTTCGTACATACATAATCATTTCAATAATTTGTCTAACATATCTTTTGTTTACATTTTGTTTGCACTGAAAGCCATGCACAACTCTCACCACTACAGCGTGAGATGTTTTCTACTTGGTGCGTCTGGAAGGCGTGAGGGCATCGCTCCACTTGCGCATGCATATTGGCATATATTCTTACTGTACATTGGAAATAACAAACTTGCGCATGGAAAAGACGTGATATGTGAATGGCGCGCAGCTATAGTTAATCCAGTCTGTTTGCGTATTAGCCTTGGTGTATAAGCTCAGAACTTTAAATTAGCACACAGGTGGCATAACTTTGTTTAGTTGCAGCAGCTCGTGCTGTATTGAACAGATGCACGTTACTTCGTAACTCTATTGGCCGTTTTTTGACTGAACTAAGATTATTTTTGGAGGGCTGGAACAAATTGCCTCGTGGACCAAATATGGCCTGCCAATTGAATAGCCCTGGGCTATAGTATATTGGCTATTAGCCACCAAACAAAAAAATCCATATCGCTGCATCCCTTACTTTATACTAAAAATAAAAGGAACTATTTTAAACTTTAAGTTTAAAAGTTGTTGAAAGAACGTTCAAAGTCCCTTAATGCAATTCAAAACATGAATAAACCAGGAAAAATTCAAACATGAGTCACAAAATACAGAAAACTGTTCATTTATGGATCATTTTTACAGTGTAGTTTATATTAAATAGCCAGAATGTGCTTGGCATTTTCTCGGTCAGATTTTACAGGTAAAAGAAAGGGACCATCGGATATACAGTATGGAATTTTTTTTATCTTTGGTATTAATTTAAGATCTGACAATCCACGACAATCCACACTTAGGTGTGTTACCTAGCAACCAACAATGTGCGAGCTGCTAATGAGTTAGCCTGAACAAAATGGATAAAACCAAAAAAAGAAAAAGGAAACTAAGAAAAAACAAAACAAAACAATGCTGGTTGCAGTTCCTGTGCTCAAATGTAATATCTCGCACGGCAGTCTGTAATTACTTTGTGTTTTGTCATCGAAATGTAACAACGTCAGGGACTTTCTACCATTAAACATTTTCATTCTTCATTTTCAATACTCAGATGTAATGCCATTATTGAACATTTATTCATTTTCCTTTGGCTTAGTCCCTCATTTATCTGGGGTCCCTACAGCAGAATGAACCAGAAGGAAACCAGAAGGAAACCCACGCCAACACAGGGAGAACATGCAAACTTCACACAGAAATGCCTACTGGCCCAGCACAGGCTATAACCAGCAACACTTTCCCACTGTATCTGTAGTTAAGTTAAGATAACATACTTAGGATAGTCTATTGTGTAATAGCTTTTGTCCTAAATATGTTCCTGGCTAAAGTGGCTACCAAACAGTTAGTATAAGATTATAAAAGTTAACTTCTATCTGTAACACACTACCAGATGTGAAAATAGGAATAATGACTATGAAATAAGTGAAGTTTATTTATAGACTAATGTCAAGAGGATGACATGCTTATGATTGACCACAGCTGGTGCCGCATTATTTATCATCTGATTTACCAATAGGACAAATCTTTACCTTAAGACATGCAGTATAAGTGAATTGAATAAACAGAACTCACACAGTATATGAGTGTTTTAGCATTGGGCATTCACAGCTTAACCGTATGCTGGTATAGTTGTCAGTTCATTCCACTGTGGCAACCCCTAATAAACAAGGAACAGACTGAGCGAACAAATTTAGGGATGCTCTCAAGATCTACCTCAGCTCAGACTCCCCTCTCTCCTGATATAACCGGAAGGAGCCCAGGCCTGAGAATCTTGTGAGCTCAGGGCTCTCTCACGGGACAGCATGCCAAACATTTTTTTATTATCAATCATCAGCCAAGTGTGAAGTGTAAATCTTGAAACACTCAAAGTGATTATTCTGGCTAGCAAATCAACTGCCAACATTTATTTTGATTTTGGTGCACGTTATACAATAAACCATTGACCACACGAACAGTAGGTCACATCCTTGAAGAGGCTTGCATTTGATCTAATTAATGTCAGCTATCAGCAAATTTGAAGTGTAATTTAAAAAATCAGAAGGTGGTGCTTGTGTTGGGTTTTCAGTGTGGATGTTGCAGTTTTTGCTTTCAATTTAAGTTTACACTCATAAATACTATGGAATATTGTTGCATGCAATCCAAACAATCAGTTAAAATGTGGAAGACAGACTAATCATTTGCCTAGTTTGTTTTACATTTAGTGAATAAGGCTTTTTGCCGAATTCAATCACCCTACATTAGACATCTTTTGTCTTCTTATCGATGACATTCTACTATGCCAATCAATGTAGACAAGAAAAAATAAAGAATAACATGACTTTTAACTATTAAAAAAAGCAGGCAAATGTTGTTGTTTTTTTTCCTCAAAACTACATTTACATAATTAACAGGTCCTATTGCGTGTCCTCATGATGCAATTGGAAAGAAAAAGGGTTTATAGGTCTGGTCATCCTGCCATTAACTTACGCTACCTGCAATCTTTGCATTGTGTGGATTTCATTATTTTGCATGTCTGGATTTTTCAAGATTTAAGTAAAATTCCTTAAATATTATTTTGTGCGTACATATTTATTTGTTTTAGAAAACAATCAAATTTGATTTAGAGCTTATTATGTCTATGTTGTAATTCTACAACGCTGGGTCAGAGTGGTAGCCTGTTGCATTGTTCATGAACAGATGTGAATAGTCTTGAATGTGAACCTGTTAGTGCTCTGGGGAGATGTCCCTTTAAGGATGATAAGTAGAGACCATAAAAGGCCTTTCAGGACATATTGGAATTTTATTGTATTAGATATATTGGATGGTATTGCAATTTTGATTAGCATTTCCAAAGAAATGGCATTGAAATTGTCTGAAAAATAGTAGAGTAAATGTACAGATAGTACCGAAAATGTACTCAAGGGAAAGTAAAAGTACTTAGTAAATTACAAGTTGTGAGAAAAATTATTCAATTGCAGTAATTTGAGTATTTGTAATTTGTTTTTTGTTTTTTTACACCACTTAGCATTACAGATAACTTTTGGAAAATATGATGTTATTTTTTTAATTCTCATGGTTTCATTTTGTGAGGATGACTGTCTGAGTTACACAAATTAGGCCTAAATCTTTATAAGGTGAACGTTGTGTAATGAAAATGTACGTCTAAACTAAGTGTCAGCAACCATAGCTTGTATCAACAAGCTTAAACAAGACAGCAAAACAACCTAACACCACATGACAAGTTATGATTAAACATGTTAAAAATGATTTACTGTAAGAAATGAAATGTTCAAATTCAACATCGTGCTTTTAAACATGAATGTAACATGTTAGCGATACGCACAAATAATTTTAGCAATGTGCTAAAACAAATGACAATGTTAGAAGTGCAAGTGTAAGCGTAAACAATTCATCGTTGTTGAGCCATGCATAGTTATTTTAAAAGAACTAAACATTTTGTTTGTGTGTATTTTTAGTAGGCCACAGCAAATCACACCGCAGGACATGTTGATTTCCCATAAGTATTGTGTTTCAGATATACACAAAACACACAGAGCAGCTATTCTCAATCGAGTACAAAAACAGAGAAAACGCGTACATAGACAGAAAGGTGTAACGCGACGAAAATAATTCTCTCAGGGGAAAATGAGGACGCGGCTCTCGTCTTCTCTGATGTTTTCTGCCGTCCCAATAAATAGAGGATTGGCTGAAAGCGTCTCCTCTCACCTTAAGCCCAATAAAGATTTCATTACTCTTCCCAGATCTCAGAGCTGCAATTAAAGCCAGACGTCTCATCAAAGAAAGTGAAATCCAGACAGGAAAATAAGAAATGTGTGTGAGCCGTTGTGCTATATGGATGTCCTATCTGTGACTGTCTGTTAAATGAAGCCTCTCTACATGTGTTCCCCTCCTGTGGCAACATCACACCATGAAATAATAACACTGAAAGGCTTTGATTCGCTGTGAATGACTGATGCTGCGTCCCGTTGTGAGAGAAAGTACATTTAAGCCTTAGTGCTGCGCCCTGCTGGGTGGAAATCACAGGGGCAGCGGCAGTCAAACATCCCTTCAGATGTATTACACACAAAAACACGTATATATATTGAATAATAGTGATATTTAAACAGCAGGATCTCAGTTTTTAAACAAAATTCATACATTGTTATTTGACTGAAATGGTGGCTGGCCTTTTTCCAAAATGTCGCTTAATGGTGAAAGGATTGATGTTGTTTAGCTTTGTTTAATAATGATTGAGGAGAGAGGCGATCAACAGCTCTTTTATATTGGGGTTTGATTTGGTTGATTGGTGCAAAAGCATATTTACAAGCAACTATTTCTAATAGAACTCTTATAGAGCTAATTGAAAGGTGACTACATGACTTATTACAAGTGAAGTTTAAGCTGCGGTCACACCAGAGTTTGTGTGTGAAATTCTGTCATGCGGCGCTGTGAAAAGGGGTGGGATTAAACAAGATGATTAGACATTTAAAAAAACAAGCGATTGCTCCATGCTTTAAATTTCTATGCAGAGAGGTCCTGTTTTGATCCTCGATTGGTCTCACGCAGTCAAGTGATGCGATTTCGCAGGTCAGAGTTCACCAAGCTTGAACTTTGCACCGCAGCGAACTGCGAAACTTAAGGCATGATCCTGCGTTTCCGGTCTAATGCATTCGCATGCCTATGAATGGAAGTCAATGGGAGGAAAAGCCCAGTGTGACTGCAGCTTTATTTATAAACTAAATTTCTAGAGGATCACGTGATTATGGTTCTGCATTAGCTATGTATGATCCACCAATCAGGCGATTCCTAACCCACTATAAAGAGCCAGGGTTTCTCATTACAGTCATCTTCGATTTGAAGAAGACATCGAAGACTGTCTCATTTAATAAATATTCGAAGTCTAATAATTTTCAGCTTCTGTAAACCTTGTTTTGCCTTCAGATCGCTTAAATGAGGTTTTAAAATCACTTTGAAAAAAAGTGATTACAAATTGTATTAGCTCTTATTAACAGTGGCTGTTATGGTTGCTAGGAGATCTGTCCTCTGTAGGCTAGATCATTGTTCAAAACGCTTGGTCCGGCTTGTGTGGACTTCAAAGGACTCACCTTTGAAGTCTGTATCGTTCGGAGGATGCAGCCTCTGAAATCAGACTTTGGTTTATAGTAATCTTTTTCTAAACAACTTCGAAAAAAGGCGTTTTAAGTCAGATGAACATAGCAATTTTACATTTTATCCTTGCTCTTTTATGTTGTAAAGTGGTAGCAGCCATTTTTTTAGCTTACAAATCCATCGTCAAACTAAAGCCTTTTTCAGATTACACAATTTGTATTGTCAGTTATGACAGTCACTGTGTCAGATTAAGGGCTCTATTTTAACAATCTAGGTGCAATGTTTAAAGCCCATGGCACAAAAGCATTAAGGGCATGTCCGAATCCACTTTTGCTATTACACTTTTGGACTTTGTAATTGAAAAACTGGATGCTTCACTAGAGAGAAAATAGTTAAACAGACCATCTGCAGTGCAAGGATAAAGAACAAGCCTCCTCCATTCAGCTTCTTTCTCTGTCTCTCTTTCAGTGGAGAAGGAAACGGTGTTGTACAGAACTCCATTAGAAACATCTATTAGTCTACATATTTTATTTCATTTGTGAACCACAAAGATTTGTTTCAAAACCATTTCTAAATTCAGTTCTAATTTCCAGCAAATGAAAAAATGAACAATAATAACGAAGCGTGGTCAAAAAACGTAATTATATTTAAACACGCGTCCTATTTCCCAATATGGTCCAAAACCATAAGGTGGACAAATCTAAACTTGTTTTTATGAAATAAATATAAATATGCATATAATAAATACTACTACTACTACTACTACTAATAATAATAATAATAATAATAATAATAATAATACAAAAACAAGTGGACATGAATAAACTGAAAAAATCCCCCGAGATGAAGGCAGTGGTTTTTATATTTATGTAGAAAGTAATAATTTGTCATATTTTAATCCTTTAATTATTTTTGATTTGTAAAGATCTGTGTATTGCTGTACATCCTCTGTGTAATAAGCAATGTTTATGCGTTTAAGGGACATAACAAACGCACTCTGCGCTGGACTTTAGACCTGCTTTGGTTTACTGCACAGTCTATTTTAGTCCCTCAAAATAGCAACGCGCCAACAATATGCCTTAACAAACCTCTTTTTTTAGACCAGCATGCACATGAGTTCACAAAGCGCCTCAAATGTGTTTACTATTTAAACAACGTGGCGCAAAACGGGAAAATTTGGGTTGCGCTGGTCTGAAAATAGCAACAAATCATGCAAATACGTCTTGTTCAACACAAGTTCAACACAAATACTTCATCAACACAAATCAATAAGTTAACCTAATCGCTTTTACAAATTTAAGTTCATTGAATACAAAACAATCAAGTTGTCCTTGAAAATTGTGTTGTTTCAGATCATTTAAAATAAACAGTTTGAAAGGAGAAAAAAAGGTTTGGGTCATAACTTTGTGAATATTGAAACTGTTTGCAGAAAACCCATGTATAGGCATCAATGCTGTACAAGGTTTCATTTTTAACATGATTCTGTATTTTGTAGCCTACAGATTTTTGTTCAGCTGATAAAACATCTAAAGCATCTTACAAATAGAAAAAAATGATGTTTGAAAAACACATTCCTGATGTTAGTTCTACTATAGATTTTGTTCAGTCTTGTTGTGTTTTGAAACTATACAGAAATTTTAAATCAATAAATAATGAATTTGATTGCTGATTTCCCCCCCTCAGTGAATAGTTCAATCATACCTGCCAATATTTGACTCTAAAAAACCAGGAGTGGATGTGGGGAGGGTGGTTTGACGGTGAGGCAGAGCCGGAAGGGTGGGGATGTGTAGGTGCCGTGACACAACAAAATGGGAGAGGTGTCTGAAATACTGGAGACTCCCAGGAAAAACCGGAGTGTTGGCAGGTATGAGTTCACTTGGAAATTCAGATTTATTTTATTTCAAAGGATAATTAGCTGAGAAATTACAATTCTGTACCTATCCGTATGATTTTGTTTTAAAGAAATACTAAATAATGAGTATTCATACTGACCACAGCTTTAGATAAGAATATATATATATATATATATATATATATATATATATATATATATATATATATATATATATATATATATATATATATATATATATATATATATATACATATATATATTTCTAACATTTCTGTTTGACGTACTAGATTACAACTTGCATTCTACTGGCAACAACTGCATAGTCAAATAAGTGATGAGAAAATGTACCTCTACCTGCACTTAATTTCAAATAGATATACATAGATACATAAATCGCTGCAATTTTACGCAGTTTTGCATGCTGTGACCTCTAAATAATGTTTTAAATTTGATCCCTCTTGTTTGGACCCAAAAAGCAAGACTGATTACCCCTTTGTTAACTGCTAGTTGGTCAAACTACTTTTAAAGAGTCTTAACATGCTATCGTAGCTCCTTGTATGCAATTGGTCCCAGATTAGTAGATCACCTACAACTGCATTGCATTAAACTTTTAGCTTAAAAGCCATAAAGCTGGTTTCACACCACAATTGTTAGCGACGTACTTTTTTTTTGTTTTAATAAATTAGTATGGCGCCTGAGCTTCAGCTATTTTTGCTGTGCTTCTCACACTCAATTAAAGTGACAGCACACTTTTAAATAATCAAAATATGACTTTACATACAAAAATGTATTAATTCACAAAACAAGAACCATTGTCAAAAAAATTATAGGCTAATTCAAAATATGTAGGTTACATTAGTTTGGGTGCAAGAATTGTGTTGAAAGGGGAAAAAAAGGCAAAAAATATGAGACAAACGGTTTCCCGACAGAATTGTAAAAACTGTAAAAAATGCTGGGTTCCACACAATTCCTTCATGTTGTCTCAACATAAATTGATTGTTAACTTAATTGTTTTTACAAATGTAATTCGATTGAACATAAAACAAGTTATCCCACAAAAATCCTCAAGAATTGTATTGATTCAGCTTATTATAAATAAGTAGTTTAAACAAGCAGCAAAAATATTTGAGTGTTGTTTTCCATTGATAAAACTACTATTATGCAGTCTTGGATTATATAGCTAAGCACTATATGAATTAAGGTACAATAATACAATTAATATCAATAAATTAAGAAAAAGTAAATAAATATAGATACACTAAAAAAAGATAATTGCTGCTTGTTTAAACTACTCAAAATGAGCTGAATCAAGACAATTGATGAGTTTATTGGGAGCAACTTAATCGTTTTGTGTTTAATCCACTTACATTTGTGAAATTAATTGATTAATAAATTTGTGTTTGGATAACATGTAGGAATTATGTAAAACCCATCATTTTTTACAGTGTAGACTCAAGCTGTTTTCATGCACTGTAAAAAAGCTGGGTTTCACACAATAGAGTTGTGTTGGGGCAGCATGAAGGAATTAAGTTATTTTATTCATTTTTACAAAATTAAGGGGATTGAACATAAAACAATTAAACTGTCATAAAAAAACTCAAGAGTTGTGTTCAGTTCATTTTAAATTAGTTTAAACAGCAAACATAATTTTGAGTGTGGTTGTGTTTGTTCTTTTCCATTTACTGCATATGCAAATGTTTTACACCACCTATGTTATGCAAACTTTTGAGACTACTGTAGAATCTGAAATTTGTGATAACCTGTGTGTGCTTAAAATGAAAAACCAATTCTATGTTCTATTATGTTTTTTATATATATATTTTCCTATTATTTGTTTTGCATTGACAATTTCAGTTACAGTCATATAATCATTTATATTTCTTAGTTATTCATTTAGTCATCCATTTATTTGATTTAGATTTTTTATTTATTCATGTTTATCATTTATTATATTAATAATTTATTGATTTGATTATTTACTTACTACTTGTTCTGGTTTTAGTGCTTTTTCCATTGTTTAGTCTTATAAGGATGGCGTTTCATGAAATGTTCCTCTCCACTGATATGAGGGTATGTCTCTAATTCATGGTCTTGTGGCCTGATGTATTATAACATTTGTTATGTTTGTGCTGCTCAGACACAGTATGAGAGCACGCCGAAACACATGCCACTAAGATTATTCAATAAACCCTGCTCTTTTATCATCATCACTTTGTCTCCTGCTTCTGCTCTTCTCTGGCTTTCTTCCACAGTCAACTCCTATATTGATAGTAGACTGGTAATTCAGTTGAATACTGGTTAACAGGTTTGGGTATTGGAAACTGCTGACTTGTTGTCCAACTGAAGAAACTGACATTTCTTGACAAGATCTGGCATCCATGGCTGGATCTTATTTGTTTGGCCACACTGTGATCTAACACTACCAAAGTTTATAAACAATCAATTTCTAGAAGCAAATCTAAAGTGCTTTTTGTAATGAAAAGCTCAACTTTCTGCTGCAGTCACACTCAATAAACATGTCCAGTATGAATACTCATGATTTTCATAGACCACTCATGCTTCTAGTATGAAAGCAGCATAAAGAGGGTCTCTGAAACTGGAGGAATAAGCTTAAAAGCCCCTTATAGTGTAAGAAAATGGTTCTCAGCTCTGACCCTTTCGTCTACTTTCCATCAGAATGAGTCAAGCTCAACTAAACCAGCTAATCAGGGTCTTCAGGATTGCTGGTAAAACACAGGCAGGTGGGTTTAATTAAGGTTGGATCAGAATTAAGAACACCTAGCCAAGAGTTTATATCATTATTTTCAAAAGTGGTAGAGGACTAACTTTTCCATCACACATGTAGAATATTTCATATCTGTCACAAGACATGCATCAACAGATGAAGCAAAGCATTGCCAGATTCACATTCATCTGTTTTGTATGAAGCTGACTGCACTTTTAGCATTTTGCTTTAAAAGTGTTGGGAAATGTGCAAGACGCGACATGATATCACTTTGTAGAAATGTCACCACAGGCACATATTTCCAAACAGCAAAGGTTTAGAAAATAATATGAAGCAAGCTCTTTGATGAAGCCTCTTTTTTGTCTGTTTGATTTTGTAGGGTTACTAGGAGTAGTAGTTTATTTATTTATTTATTTTATTTTTATTTATTTATTTATTTTATTGTTTTCACTAAAGTGAAATGTCCAAGACACAATATACTATAATTTTGTAGAAATGTCAGAATATTTGGTAAATAATATGAAGCAGACTCTCTAATAAAGCCTCTTTTTGTGTTTGTTATTATTATTATTATTATTATTATTATTATTATTATTATTATTATTATTATTATTATTATTATTAATAATAATAATAATAAATTAATTAATTTATTCATTCATTTATATATTTATTTATTTATTTTTCACAAAAGTGTTGTGAAATGTGCAAGACATTAAACATTTTTATTATTATTTGGAATATTTATAAGTAATTTACCTAAAAATTATATATATATATATATATATATATATATATATATATATATATATATATATATATATATATATATATATATATATATATATATATATATATATATAGATATAATTTTTAGGTAATTTACTTGCAAAAATAAATAAACTAACTAACTTGTTTCATTTTTGCCTGATTTGGTTCAGCATCATGTAACACTTTTTTTTTTTTTAAGCTGACATGTTTTTTTAATTGTTTGCTATATTTACTGTATTGTATGTTTACTAAAAGTGTTTACTATCTGGCAATACCACAGTAGAAGAATCTAATATGTTCAGAATCACTCTGGATTTAGAAATTTGTTTGTGTTTCTGTATTTAAGCAGGTTGGATACCCTAGTGTCACTTGTTTTCTGCATTATATGGGCTGTTTGCTTCAATGGACCACAGAGCAACAAAAACATTTACAAGCTTTTAAAGGTCCTACAAGACAATCACAACTTTCTACTGCCCTTTCAAACAGAAACAAGCAGAATAAAGGAATTACACTTACTACACGATAATAGTCTTGAGCAAATTCAGTAAACAGCTGTGAAACTGTCCCAAGCCGTGTTTTATTCACTCACCCCCTGCAATCCAATTTAATAAGAAACTTAATGCACCAAAAAGCTACAGCAACAAAAAAACTTTGTCCACTTTTTTCCCCAAAAAATGTGTAAAGCGCTTTAATGTCCAGAAAAATGCTATGTAAGGAATTATTATTATTAGTAGTAGTAGCCTATATTTTAAAGAGTCAATTCAGATACTTTGACCGCATCCCTTGTTAAAAAGAAGTACTGTTTAGCATAGTTTTAAAAAGAGTCATAATTATATAAATAATGTACTTTTAATTACTTTTGACTTCGCATATTTTGTAATTCGCAAGTGTTTTCAATTTATTTACAGTTGTGAATTATGGGAGTTGTATCTCTGCTCTGTCCAATTTTGATGTTGGAAATTCAACTCTACAGTTTAACAAAGTCACTTTGTATAAAAAAGAAAATCAAACATGGAGAGTGTCAAAATCGTTTTGTAAGAGGAATCGGTTTCTGTGGTATAAATACAGCTCTACAAAATACAAAAGAGAGAGAGAGATCAACTTAGAAAGTCACTTACCTGATTCATAATAATTTGTTCAGATGTAGTTTGCAATTTACACTGAGAAAATGCTGTTTTTCTCCCCTAAGCACTTATTATGCGGTCTTTGTCGCCATCTTTCTTGCCGAATACTTATACAGTGCATCCGGAAAGTATTTATAGTGCTTTCCTTTTTCCACATTATTTTATGTTACAGCCTTATTCTAAAATGGATTAAATTAATTTATTTCCTCAAAATTCTACACACAATACCCCATAATGACAAGGTGAAAAAAAAATGTTTGAATTGTTGCAAGTTTATAAAAAAATAAAACCTGAAAAATCACATGTACAGAAGTATTCACAGCCTTTGCTGTGAAGCTCTAAATTGAGCTCAGGTACATTCTGCATCCGCTGATCATTCTTGAGATGTTTCAGCAGCTTAATTGGAGTTAACCTGTTGTACATTTACTTGATTGGACATGATTTGAAAAGGCATACACCTGTCTATATAAGGTCCCAGGGTTGATAGTGCATGTCAAAGCAAAAACCAAGCATGAAGACAAAGGGACTGTCTGTGGACCTCCGAGACAGGATTGTCTCAAGGCACAAGGCTGGGGATGGTTACAGAAAACTTTCTGCTGTTCTGAAAGTTCCAATGAGCAGTGGAGAGAGGAAAACATTACAGAAGCACAACCATCTGTGCAGCAATCCACCAATCAGGACTGTGTGGTAGAGTGGCCATACGGTAGCCACTCCCCGCTTGGAATTTCCCAGAAGGCATCTGAGGGGCTCTCAGTCCATAAGAAACAAAATTCTCTGGTCTGATGAGACTAAAATTTAATGCCAGTTGTTACGTTTAGAGAAAACCAGGTGCCGCTCATCACCAGGCTAATACCAATCCCTACAGTGAAGCATGGGGGTGGTAGCATCATGCTGTGGGGATGTTTTTAGCAGCAGGAACTGGAAGACTTGTCAGGATAGTGGGAAAGATGAATGCAACAATGTACTGAGACATCCGAAATGAAAACTTGCTTTAGAGTGCTCTTAACCTCAGACTGGAGTGAAGGTTCATCTTCCAGCAGGACAATGCTTCACAACAACTCTGTGAATGTCCTTGAGTGGCCCAGCCAGAGCCCAGAGCTAAATCTCTGGATCTCTGGAGAGATCAGAAAATGGCTGTACACCGTTGCTTCCCATCCAACTTGATCGAGCTTGAGAGGTACTGCAAAGAGGAATAGGCAAAAACTCCCAAAGATAGATGTGCCAAGCTTGTGGCATCATATTCAGAAAGATCTGAGGCTTTAATTGCTGCCAAAGATGCATCAACAAAGTATTGAGCAAAGGCTATGAATACTTATGTACATGTGATTTTTCAGGTTTTTTATTTTTAATAAATTTGCAACAATTTAAAAAAATATTTTTTTCACCTTGTCATTATGGGGTATTGTGTGTAGAATTTTGAGGAAATAAATGAATTTGATCCATTTTAGAATAAGGACATGACATAAAAAATGTGAGAAAAGTGAAGCGCTATGAATACTTTCTAAATGCACTGTATATTTGATGTTCGCTATGTTGTTTGTAAGTTGATAAAGTTGAAATCACTATGAGTCTCTTTCATGGTTAAGGAAAAAAAAAAAGAGTCAAATGAAGCACTTAATAGCCTCTTCATTAATAAAAAATCCGAAATGGCAGGACAGGAACTGGAGTCTGATATCGTATCTAACTTAAACCATACTGAAAAAGATAATTCATTGCATTTACAAATTTTTTAAGGTAACTGGTTGCAAAAAAATTATATTGGCTCAATTTACACAAACAAATTAAATTTAGTAATGTTCAAATTAATTGGTTTAAATTCAGCCCATATAAATTTCTTGCATCCAGTTACCTTAAAAGAATTTAGCAAATCCAATGAATTATCTTCATCTTTCCGTGCATGTGTTGTATTAGAATTCTGTAATCACCTTTCACCCTTCAGGTCAAAAATGACCAACCTTCATTCTATTTTGCATCAAGAAATAACCTCATATTTAACACAAAAATATATAGCACAACCTTATTGTTTCCAGTTGTTTCAATTGGAAGTTGCCCAAAGTGGAATTGCGACCCATAATTTGAAATGCCGTACGTGCAGAAAAGACACAATTCCTTTCTGGATGTGCGCCATGGTCTATAATACGAGTCGGCCTTCGATATAGCTGTTGCCTGTGGTTTGTTTAAAAATAAGTGAGAGGATAGAGGGAGAATGGTATTTGGTGTGCTGGAATAAATTGGTGTTAGAGCGCCGTATAAGCTAGGCTAGCTTTAGCTGATAAGCAGGCAGAGTTGGAGCAGATGAGATGGAGCTGTGCGCTGATGCATATCTGCGATGGTGATCCGGCTCAGACCGTGCCGTAATGACTTCTACAGCACCGCGGCCCGGCTGCAGTGTTTGATCACAGACTACAGCACTGTTTAGCATCACAATGTCATGCAGTGCTTAGAGTCCCACTGCCAGCAGTCCACACACATACTGATAGATTCTGTGCTAGATATAGCAAATTCCAGTCTCTTTACACCAAGGGTTATTAATAAAGTGCCATTTCTGAAACCAGGACAAATGTGAGTATACATATTGTATGATAAAATTATGTTTAGCTTCTTAGTGTGTTTATACAGTATATGTTATATAAGTTTGTAAGTTTTCATTTTAGAGGTTAGGCTACACTGATTTTTATCTTAGCTGCCGCAGTCAGCTTAACATCTGATAGCATTGCACTTTCCTTTATAAAAATGCCATTTCTTTCTTTCTCCATCTCTATATCTAAATGAAACGCTAGTTTATTTGTTGTGCTCTCAAGCACCATGGTAAAAGCGTCAGTCTGATTTAACTAAATGTGTGTGAGAAAACTGCTTTTTATTATTTTTGCAAGCTATATTGTTTCTTTTTTAACATCAACAAATGTATATTTACCCATCATCCAAGCTTAAAGCGCAAGAGTTTGATTTTTGCTATGTTGTTTGTAAGTTTGATATTCTTGTGATTCAATGATCTAAGATGATTTGGCAGATCCTGGATCTTTTAATCTAGATAACTGATCTCTGGCTTATTTGCCTCTTCAAGCAAGCTTGCAAAAAGGATTATTCTGATGTTATTTATTTACTCTTGTGCTTTTTTTTTTTGTTTTGTTTGTCTGTGGAACTTACACTACCTGACAAAAGTCTTGTCGTCGTTCCCAGTTGTAAGAGCAACAAATAATAACTTGACATCTAGTTGATCATTTGGAAAAGTGGCAGAAGTAACATTTTTCTGATGAATCATCTGTTTAACTGCATTCCAATTATCCCGAAAACTGCTGAAGACCTATTGGAACCCGCATGGACCCAAGAGTTTCACAAAAATCAGTCAAGCTTGGTGAAGGAAAAATCATGGTTTGGGGTTAAATTCAGTATGAGGGTGTGTGAGAGATCTGCAGAGTGGATGGCAACATTAACAGCCTGAGGTCTCAAGACATTTGTGCTGCCCATTACATTACAAACCACAGGAGAGGGCAAATTCTTCAGCAGAATAGCCCTCCTTCTCATACTTAAGACTACATTAAAGTAGAAGGAGGAGGCATTGAAGATGAATCCAATGATGAATCATGATGAACTCTGGTAGTCCTGCAAGAATGCTATATTTGCCATTCCAGATGACTTTATTATTAAGTTATTTGAGTCATTGCAGAGATGTATGGATGCAGTCGTCCATGGGAGTCATACACAATATTAATTCTTTTTCCACTACACCATGACGTATTTTTTACATTATTTCTGTTAAGTGACAAGAAGTGTTAAGCCACTTCTGATACCAAATGATCAACTAGAAGTCAAGTTATTATTTGTTGTTCCCAAAACTTTGATAGGCGACAAGACTTTTGTCAGGTAGTGTACAGTAGACATTTTTGTTAGATAAATTTTACCCATTCAATGTATTGCAATATATATACCTGTGCAACATTAAAAGCAGGTTTTGTGGTCCAGGGTGACAATTGGTTCCTAAAATTATGGATTCTGTAAAAAACTATATACAGTAGGTTAACAACAATATACTTTGGCATAGATTTTATATAATAGGACCTAAAAATATTTTACAGTAATGAAGTAGACTGAAACCATATCTGTGTCCATACTTTTACAGTAAGGTTGAAAAGGAGCAAAAGTTTTTGGTGTCATACTGCCCCGCAGCATTCATTTTCCCTAAATATTGCAGTCAAACAAATGTTTAAGTTCATTTTGGCAGTTTCACACAATAGTAGTCTTAACCACATATTTCCAATGAGCCAGTGTTGTGTGTTTCTTTGTCTTTGGCTGACATGCTTTTGTAGAAAGTGTTGTGATGTTCCTGAAGCCGGTAGCAGGAGGACAGTGATGCGGCAGACAGCAGTGTGGGTTTATGTTGGAGAGGGTTTGGCCCGAGTCCGCGTTCCCTGACAGCTGCTCAATTAGACGTTTCAGATAACACACCCTTAAACAGGGAAAGCTGTTTCAGCATGTCAAACCCCTTGTAAACTGTCTGGATGGATTATGCTGGCTGCATGGTGGTACGGCCTAACCAGAGCAATGGAATTAGCTAAAGCTGTCAGAGTTTTACACCAGCTCCGAGTGAACTCATAATTAGTCATGTTCTACTGATCACCTGATTTCTGCCTGAGCGTAATTGGACGATGTCAAAAAGAGATGATTCTCAGACAGAGACTTCAGAATGTCGAGTTCGTTTCTTTCTTTGCTTAACCATTTTTTTGAGAGCATACTTTACCTTTTCTTGATGTTCACAATATATGTTTCTTATAGTTAATTTGTTTGCTACTATTTATTTCAAGCTACACATACAACTGAACTGACTGATCTATGTCTATGTCACAACATCAGACTAATAATTGAAAAGTTTTACTCTAAATAACTGAAAAAAAAGAAAAGGTAGTTGTTATGCACATGCAACCTGTAGTCAACCTGCATTTTTGTAGCTTACATCAGTGTTTCTCAACCACATTCCTGGAGGACCACCAACACTGCATGTTTGGATATCTTCTTTGTTTGTTACCCCATTACAGGTCTTTCAGTCTCTGCGAATGAGCTGATGATCTGAATCAGGTGTGTTTGCTTAAGGAGACATGGAAAATGTGCAGTGTTGGTGGTCCTTCAAGAACATGGTGGAGAAACACTAGCTTACATAGAGATAATAATGATGTTGTTTTCCAAAACGTGTCTAACAATACAAATTTCAGTTCCCAAAACAGCTGATACTTTGTAAATTAGTGGCCAAAATGTATTTATGTTTCATGATATATATTTTTTCTCAAATGTTATTTTACATATAAATGTTCAAAATGAAACAATAAGTGCTCAGGGGTAGCTTAAATAATGTGTTGGTGCTCTTTGGGTAAGGTATTCATCAGAATTAAAAAGTAAAAATCAGTCCAAGTCCTTTATTGACATGGATATTATTTAATACTGCGCCTACGTGTTTCGTCAAACACTTGCCTTCATCAGGGTAACAGTGATCAGGTGGGTCTGGAGTTTGTTTTGAATGCTATGGTCTCATGACTCATTAGAATGTCTAAACAATACTAAAATAATATATTAAACACAAGGTCAACTAAACAATCATTATTAATTCAAAATTGAGAGAGGGAAAAAAGGCTAATGAAAAAAATCATAAAGATGATGCCTGTTATACAACATATTTCTCAAATAATGCGTGAATGTATATAAACTATTTTGAGGGATGTAAATAAAAACAATGTTCCCAATGTATTTCCTGTTTTATATTTTTAAATTCAATAGCTTCTGAGAATCCAAAAAGAGCCACATATTGATAAATAATGTTATAATAGCTGTTTTAACATTAAGTTATGATTGAATTGCCTCTTGTTACAGTTATGGAATAATTTGATAACAAGCATGAAAAGGTCATAGGCAAAGGACATGACCACAATGAAATGGTCTATAGCATGAAACAACAAAAAATATGCATACATAGATAAATAAACTAGTATAGTGTACAAATAAATGCACATAAACATGCGCGTACATATACATACATGTACATACACACACACACGCACACACACACACACACACACACACACACACACACACACACACACACACACACACACACACACACACACACATATATATATATATATATATATATATATATATATATATATATATATATATATATATATGAATACACATATATAAATAAACACATAAATACATATTCAGCAATATGTAATGAAAATCTGTAGAACATATAAAAAAACATTTCATTTAAAATTCAATTTATGGAAATAAGTTATGTGAACTCAATAACTGGTGCTTGTATTTTAAGCTAAACTCAAACAGATGAGTTACATGAATTTCTGGCTCCCATAATGTGTTGCTTCCGACCACTAAATGAGAGTAAATATTAAAATTAAGATCTACTTCCAGTGTTTTTGCTTAAGGTTAAATGCTTTCTGGAACTGTTCTTCACTGGACTCGAACCTCGTCGTACATGGCAAGCTAACAGGACAAACTGGTAACAGTGGGAAAGCCATCCATATGAAGGAAAGTGGTCAGCTGGTAAGCGCGAAAAGGAACAGCATCATACTGCCCCGTAGTGTTCATTTAAAAAATAAAATGCAGCCATACAAAGCTCTACCTACATAATTCGCAATCTCCAAAAATGTATAAAGGGCTGCGTTTTCAGAATGAGCCTATGTTGTGGAATTGTTAGTGTTTACTGTGATGTACTACTGTAATTTAAAAAGATCCCTGTTATGTCTCATTCTACCATTTGTCAAAGAGTACAGCCTGTGGTCATTCTGACTATTGGCCTAGTTACAGTAAAGAGCAATGGCAGTATACACTTCCGTGATTGTCTCTTGGCTAATTACTTGAGTATGTATTGTAATTTAATTAGGTTTTACTAGAGATTTTACTTGAGATTCGCAAATTTAACCTAACTAAGTTCCAGTTGTACATTTAAAGGGTTCCCTGGGAATTAAAACTTGAATGGCTTAAGATAAATTAAAGTCAGTTTGAAATCAAAATCTATGCAAGTTAATGAAAAAAAAAAGTTTTTTTGGTAATATTCAATCAATGTCTGACCAGTTGCTTCCATGTTTGGAGTGACAGTCTTTTTCTCATGACATTGGCTTCTGACACAATATTCGTATTATAAGTAATATATCATCAGTTTGCTATGAGGAAATGATACACACAAAAAAAACCCTACTCAGTATTCCATTTCAGTTGGAAGTACATCAACATACTGAAACTTCCGAGCCATGCAGACTTTAAATAATGACTCTTCATAAAATATGATGTAGAAACCCAATAAAAGATTTGCGTTGTTTAAAAAAAAAATCCACATTTATTTGAGGCTATTTTTTAAAGATGTTTTAGGATGTTGGTCTTCACTGTTGTTGATTTTTTTCCCTACACAATTGATTGTAACTGTGGCAATGCAATAGTCAATGGTCAACTGAGAACCGGAACAGGTGTGTGTGGTGCATAAAAAGAGTTGTAGATAATATTGTAGTCCATGTGATCATGCATGTTTTCCAGCGATCTGCAAAGTCTTTATTGTTGGTGATTGTGACAATAATGTTAAATGCTTATGAATATCAAGTGTAAAGGCAGAGAAATCTGTCTTTCCCACTATATCGATCCTAAGTCTCTTAGTTAGTAAGCTTGAACTTTTTCCATCAGTGACTGAAAAATGTTGGCCTGTTCACATCCTGTCATTTCTCAGTGTGAATTTCACTTGCTATAAGAGAGTGTTTAGAGTCTTTGTGTAGAAACCTATTTTTATACACTCTTTGGTTGAAGCATTCCTGGTTTGGCACTTACATCTTTCTTAACCTGTGCGCACTTTTAGTAGCTGAAAGCCTTAAAGTGACAGTTTATCTAAAACTGAAAATTCTGTCATCATTTACTCACTCTCTACGTGTTCCAAACCAGTTTAACTTTCATTCTTTGGTCAAACTTTCCTAAGTAAGAAAAAATATAAATTATCTTTTAAAAAATGTATAAGCATACACAATCTGATCTTGCATAGTATTGTAATCTTAAAAAAGATCAATAAGATTTTTGGTTAGAATATTAAAACACAATTTTAGACTAGATAAGGAGTTTTGCACATGTTTTTTAGTTCATTTCATCTAATATATCTTCATTTATGTTCTGAAGATGAACAAATGTCTCAGGGAATTAAAATGATGAGGGTGAATAATTAATAACGTAGCGTTCATTTTTTGTGTGAACTAGACCTTTAATCTTCAGTGAGCGGCACTAAAAGGTTAATGCTTAATCAATCTGAAAATAACCACCTAGGCAAAACACTAGACTAAAACTAATCAATAATGTCATTAAAAGCAAAATGAGCTAAAAAAAAAATAGCATTTGCAGAATCACCCAGAATTATACATTTTGCAATGTATTACAATATATTGTGCACACTGATATCCTATAATTGCAGAGCACTGCTGTACCAGGTGGATTAAAATTCAAGTTTGGTTATGTAAGCTAGTTATGTGTTTATTTACATCCTCTTTAGCCACTACCAATGTAGTGACTATTCTTTTTGTTGTCAAACAAATAAAATGACAAATTTAAATTAAATTATCATCAAAACCAATAGCAAAAAAAAAAAAAAATCAATTTACATTAAAATTAAACAATAGAAACAAATAACAAATGCAAAAAATGTCATATTTGCACTAAACCCTAACAATAGGCACCAATACCACTACCAAATAAAGACAATTTTACATTAAACCATAACATTAAAATCCAATAAAATGAAATATATCATAAGATTTTTGATATTTTTACTTTATATTATATATTTTATTCATATAAAATTCTGTCTCAAATACATATCATATGCAACATTGAAAATGGTATATATACAATGTAGCAAAGGGTTTCAACTGAATATGACAGTATTATTTAAATGATTAGATATTATTCGATTTATATAGAAAAAACTAATTGTATAAATCATAATTTTTGCAATAGTTTGTCAGTTATTATTAACAATATTAGTTATTATATGTGCATACATTTTTGTATCAAATTTAACTTTTATTTTCAATATTCAATTATATACAGTTAGGTCCATAAATATGTGGACGTCAATACTATGATAACATTTGTGGTTCTATACTTCAACACAATGGATTTGAAATGAAATTGAGGGTATCTACATCCAAATCATGTAAACGGTGTAGGATTTACAACAGTTTGCATATGTGCCTCCCACTTGTTAAGAGACCAAATGTAATTGGACAGAATAATAAATCAAACTTTCACTTTTTAATCTATGGTTGCAAATCCTTCGCAGTCAATTACACAGTCAAAAAAAAAAAAAAAAAAAAAAAAAAAAAAAAAAAAAAAAGAAAATATATATATATATATATATATATATATATATATATATATATATATATATATATATATATATATATATATATATATATATTTCTGCTTGTTTAAACTTATTTAAAATGAACTAAAACAACACAATTCTTGAGGTTTCATTGGGACAACTTATTTTTTTTACGTTTAATCCACATACATTTGTTAAAAGCTGCCACCACCATGCTTCACTGCTTAGGATCATGAGCAGTTCCTTTCTTTCTCCATAATTTTCTCTTCCCATCACTTTGGTACAAGTTGATCTTGATCTCATCTGTCTATAGGATATTGTTCCAGCACTGTGAAGGCTTTTCTAGAACTCTAATCTGACTTTCCTGTTTTTGAGAGTAACCAATGGTTTACATCTTGTGGTGAACCCTCTGTATTCACTCTGATGTAGTCTTCTTTTAAATGTTGGGAGTGTTCTTAATCTGACCAACTGTTGTGAAGGGTGTTTTCTTCACCAGGGAAAGAATTCTTTGGTCATCCTCCACAGTTGTTTCTAAGGTCTTCCCGGTCTTTTGTTGTTGCTGAGCTCACTGATGTGTTCTTTCATTTTAAGAATGTTCCAATCAGTTGTTTTGGCCATGCCTAATGTTTTTGCTATCTCTCTGATGTTTTTTTTTTTTTTTTCAGCTTAATGATGGCTTGCTTGACTGATAGTGACAGCTCTTTAGATCTCATCTTGAGAGTTGACAGTAATAGACTCCAAATGCAAATAGCACACTGAAATGAACTCTGGACTTTTTATCTGCTCATTGTAATTGGGATAATGAGGGAATAACACACACCTGGCTGTGAAAGAGCTGAGAAGCCAATTGTGCAATTACTTTTGGACTCTTAACAAGTGGGAGGCACATAAGCAAACTGTTGTAATTCTTACTGTGTTCACCTGGTTTGGATGTAAATTAAGCTACGGTCACACCGGGCTTTGTGTGTGCGAAATTCTGTCGTGCGACGCTGTAAAAAGGGGCGGGATTAAACATGATGATTAGACATTAAAAAAGCGAGCGATTGCTCCATGCTTTAAATTTCTGTCCAGAGAGGTCCTGTTTTGATCCTCGATGGTCTCACGCAGTTAAGTGATGCGATTTCGCAGGTCAGAGTTCACCAATCTTGAACTTTGCACCGCAGCAACCTGCGAAACTCGACGCATGACCCCGCGTTTCCGGATTGACGCATTTGCGTGCGTATGAATGGAAGTCTATGGAAGGAAAAGTCAAGTGTGACCGCAGCTTTAAAGCTGACAGTCTGCAGTTAATGCACATCTTGTCCGTTCAATTTTAAATCCATTGTGTTCGTGAGCCAAAATTGTTAGAATTAGAGCCAAAAATGTTAGAATTGCGTCGATGTCCCAATATTTATGGCCTAACTGTATGTGTGTGTGTGTGTGTGTGTGTATACACACACACATAGCAACAAAACTATACAAAAATTTGTTACATAGATATTTAAATGTATATATAATTTGTATCACACAATTGTATATGTTATATCTACATATACCATTAATAAAAAAGTTTATTTATTCTTTTTTTTTATCTTGAGATTTGTTTAAAACATCAAAAGTATCAATCATAAGTATTAGTACACTCAAACAATGGTTTTTGCTGCTTGTTCAAACTACTATTTTGGCAGAACAACTTAATTGTTTTATGTCCAATCCACTTAAATGCATAAAAGCAATTAAGTTAATTTAATCGATTTGTGTTGGGACAACATGAATGAATTTTGTGTAAACCAACGTTTTTACTGTATAACACTGGTTATGTGATGCCAATTTAAAAAGCACAGTTAAAAGTCCTAAATAAAAAAACATATCTTAAGGTCACAGCATATTTTGCGAGGAACAATACAAAATAAGCCTTGCCTTTAGTGATTAACACACTACCACTGTGTTTTAATGTAAAATGTCTGCCCACATTATGCCCACAATGCTTTAGTTCTTTGTCTTTTTTAATCATTTTATTTTCAATCACCAAGGACACAATATGGTTCTGAATGCCAAGGGTACAGTAATAACCCAGCCCTTCTTTATCCCACTACAAACACCACGCAGAGAATAATAAATCAGCTGGTAAAGTATGAGACGGCTGCACTAGGGGAAATGTGGCTAATGTTGTTTTTTTTTCCACTTCGTGCACCCTAACAGGAGCTTTCACCTTCTGCTTTATTTCACTCATTTCATCCAAGCGACATTATTCAATTCTTTTCCGAGGGTAATCAATGCGTTTCTCCCTGAGTGAGATTTAACTTGGTGCCAGCATAAATAATCGCAGGTAAGCCTGAACATTAAGTATTAATAACCCTATCCAGAGAAGCAGAGAGACCCTGTTTTGAACTTAGCTGTACTGCGAGTTCAGTGCATGTAAACATTTTTTTTTTTTCTCTGGACTCAAGAATCACATGCGAACTAAAGCTCTAAAAGCTCCACCGTGCAGCAGTAAAGGTAACAGGGCTTCTTATTGTTAAATTTAAGGGCTCATTCTGCTTGAACAAGCCTGTCTAGACCTGAGGGTCAACATTTGGATAGTTAGCAAGGCTCTGTTTGCTCCTACTAGTATAGACTTTGTTAGTAAGACACTTGTTTTCTAACATTTTATATAATGACTTGTGTTTTTTTTTTTTTCTGCAGTAATGCTTGAAACTATTTGACATCTGGTAGCTTCTGAACTACATGGTTTTATAGTTAAATATATATTTTCTATCTATACAGTGTGGAATATAAGTATTCAACATGTCACCATTTTTCTCAGAAAACATATTTTTAAAGGTGCTATTGACTTTCACCAAATACTAGTATCAACCAAAGAAATCTATATATGCAAATAAAACAATATTAATTAGTTTACAAATTAAATTATGTGAAATAAAATAAAACGACACAGGAAAAAGGTATTGAACACATGCAGCAAGGGAGGTGTAGAAAGGCAGTGAAAGCCCAGACAGCAGCTGAAACCTCTCAGTAGTACTTCAGTAACCCTCTGCCCTTCGTCAGTGTAAATTAATATTAGCTGCTTCAGTCCAATATCTACTTTATCAGGATGATGAAGATGATATCAGGGTGGATATTTTAGCAAGACAATGATCCAAAACACAGCCAAGGAAACTCAAATACTTTCAGAGAAAGAAAATCAAGCTGTAAAATGACCCAGCCAATCACCTGATGCGAATACAATAGAAAATATTTTAAAAAATGATAGACGAGATCCACAGAACCTTTAATATTTTTTATTAGTTCTTTTAATAAAAGCAGTTTTTATATTTTATTTTATTTTATTGGAAAATAACTAGCCATCATCAATACAATTGTTGTATTACAATACAATATTGTGCGGGTAAAAAAACTACTTCTTGCCATTTAACAGCACTTAAGAAATGTTTAAAAAATGATAGAAGGGCTAATAATTTTCATTTAAATTGTATAAAATTTATTATCTTAACCATTCCTCGGAAAACAGAGCGAAAAAAGTACAAAATGGCTAATAATTTTGACTTGAACTGTATAAAATTTATTCCTTTTAATAATTTTTGGGAAATAATAATAATAATTTTTGGGAGATAATTTTGACTTAAACTGTAGACAATTCATTCATTTTAACCATTTCTGAAAAAATGACAAATGTTATGTAAATTTAAATTCTACATCATTTGTAGAGTGAAGTGCGGATCACAATTTTTGTTTGAGTATCCTGATAAGTGTAGTGACTTCACTGAAACTGTCCTTTTCTGCTAAAATCACTCTCTGTGGGAGTTTACCAACTGCTGTCTTATATAATAATCCACATAATGGTATTACATTTGAAAGGTATGCTGTTAGTTACAGTATGAAAGAACATTGATGTGAATCTATTAGCAACCTGATCCCAAATTACACTGATGTATTTATACTGTTCCAGTGCAAAAAAAATGGTCTGCTCTTATTAAAACCTGGTTTTAACCTTGTGGGATGCAATAAAGATCTTTTATGCAAATAATTTATATTTCTACTTAGCAAAATATTTTGTACAGACCACCAATGCATTGATTAGACAACTTCAGTTGTCCTAAACTAACAGTTTTGCTAATTAAAATGCAATATTATGGCAATTTGGAACATTTTTAATTACTGTCTAATTCGTATTAATGTGTATGATCTCATTCGTACCTTTTTGTATGATTTGCCAATCCCTCAACAATGGGTAGGGTTAGGGGTGGGGTTTGGGGGCAATAAATTAAAAAACCTTCATTTTTGTACAAATGAAATCTTATGAATTTTAAAAAATTACAAAAAGTCAAAAATGGTCGTATAGAAGCATAGACCAAATAAATCCCCAAAAAATTAAATGATTGAAAAAATTCCGCACACTCTCAAACGTCAAAAACCATCTTGAATATTGCTGGTGCGCAGACTTTTCATTTCAGTCTTTTGAACGAATTAGCCACTTTCCCGAAAATACATAATATTCTTATGTTTCCTATATAGTTATTGTGGTTATAGTTGTGATGGTAATAACAAAAATAGTTTTTATAAAGATTCAAGCAGCAAGGGTGTGGAGTACATTTGTAATAAAATGACAATTAAAAAAAAAATAGTCCACAATATTTTTAAAGAAAATATACAGTACAAAACGTCCATTTCTTTCTGCATTTCTACTGTTTCTACTCATGGGAAAATGTGACTATTTAATTATTGTTAGAAAAGTGGCTAAACACGAAAGCATATGATATCATTCATATGAAAACATGCATTTTTTTTAATATGAGGTGTGCCTCAAACCTTACCCATAAGCTCAACCATCATTGGGTGATGAGTAAAATGGCACTTCTCTTGACAATTACTGATTCATGAGCAAGGGAGCTGAAGACAGTGACATTAACATTCATTACAATATCTTGCATGTCCAAACTGGTGTGGCATGAAAAAATTAAGCCTTCTGACACTGCAAGTGTTAATTTTTTTTTAAATGAACACTATAATCAACACTTGAGATTAGGGAACACTAAATTCAATACTAGAGAAAATAACTAAATTATTATTTGTTAATGTTCAATAGAGAAGTACTGGGAAAACAACATCTTTTGGAGATTTTATTTATTTTTTTGACACTGCAAGTGTTGAAAATGTTTAAATGCACACTATAATCAAGACTGAAGTTTAGGGAACACTGTAAATTCAACACTAGAGGGTGTGGCAAAAAATGACAGTTTGTTAATGTTTAATAGAGAAGTACTGGAAAATAATACCATCTTTTGGACATTTTTTACACTGCAAGTGTTGAAAATGTTTAAATGCACACTATAATCAATACTGGAGTTTAGGGACACTGTAAATTCAACCCTGGATGTTTTGCTGTGTACCTAAACAATCTATTTTCATTTTCATTTTGTAATTGCAAACTTAAGCATGTCCACGTCTTCTCTGAGTTGCCAACGTTCACCTGCCAGAGAGGAGCAAAAAGCACAAACGTAAATGCAATGTCACTCTTTGATGTTTTTTCTCTTCTCCACTTTGAAAGAATGTGGCGCCTCTACAAGCCACTTTTCCATCTAATTACTGTAGTCACTGACAGCATGGTAGGCCGGTAATTTGATTTATATTGAGTTACACAAGGAATGGATTAACAGCTAATAAAAAATGCATAGCGCCGCCCTTGCAGTCACCGCATTTGTCACAGGCCTTTACTTTCCTTCATGTGCCCTTTATGCTGCGCTTTGAGCAGAGAATGAGAAATAGACCCGCATATTCATTCGCATTCTGTCTCTTTCCCACTCCCCTGCTAAGACGCTCTCGGCTGGGGGAAAGAAATAGATTTACAAGCCTCCGTAGCTTCATGTTATAGTTATAAATTGCTCCCAATGCTAAATGTTATTGTGCTAACAGAGAGCTAAATGTTGTGTTATTTATTATCACATATATTTTTATTTTTCCTATAAAGATGTAGAGTAGGATACATTGTAATAAAATGATCTACTTTTTATACACTGAGTTGAAAATGCTGACCTGAAGATTTTACATTAATTTACTTTATCACTTTACTATACTTATTTTTAATTTATTTTATAACTAAATTAAAAATAAATATATATTTTTTTATACTGACCATCTAAAATTGCCAAAAATTTCAGTGTAAAACATAATATGTGTGAAACAATGTTCCACTGTCATTCTGCTTAACTTTAATTAAAATATTAAAGCAACGCTTTCTTTGGGAGGCCATACAGTTTAATTAGATATTCACATATAAACATTACAGTTGTCAGTGCCAAAGCTAGAACTGTAGGAGCTACATTTGCTGCATTATTTGAAGAGAATGGTCAACAAGCAGAGGTCAAAACAAGTGCAATCTATAGGGTAATCTAAAAAAAAAAGTTCATCCAATAGACAAACAGAGGGCAAGGCAGGAAGCAAAACACAAACAAAAACAAAACAAAGAATAGTCTGCAATCAAAAAGGCAGGGCAAAACATGAAAACATTGGCAAAGACTACAACCAAATGCACAGTACAATATCCCACAATGAAGGTGTGGAAGCGTGGTGCTTAAATAGTGTATAACATGCTGCAACTGTGTCAGTGTAATCAGTGTCCAGATTGATAAACAGTTTCAGCTATGAAATGCAAAGCGTGATGGGAGGTGTAGTCCTTGTGAATGGCTGATGGAGTGCTCATATAACTGGAGTGGGCTCTAGTGATTCTGGTGGATACTCTAGCTAATGACTCCTCATAACGGGAACTAATTAAACAATCTCATAGTGTCTCATTATGACCTCTCCGGAAAGCTCTTCGTGTCTTCCACAAATTTATACCAGCTCCGTGATCCCCCAAAATTAATTACAATACCCGCAAATCATGGCGACGAGAGTGAAAGAGCAAGGGAGCAGATCGCGAGAGGCACAGTGATGGTCTAAGCATTACATTTGATAGGTTAAATGAATAAAGCAGTAAAAAAAATCTCTGGGTGATCTGCTGTCAATAGTTGGAGACGATCAAAATATTTGAATGGTCCTGCATGTATTTAGACCTTTTTATATATAACAACTGAAAGTTCTGTTTTGACAATATTGCAAGTCCAGTAAAAGCTGACTGGAATTATTGGCTAAAACTTTTTTAACATAAATATTTAATAATATAACTATATTGAAATACGCTCATTGTTATAAGTAGTTTATGAGCCTGTTTCCTTTTCGCAAAGAAGTATTAGATTTATAGATCAGCATTTTAACTTATTTTCATCTTTCATCATTTGCAATGTTTCCAAATTGCATTGTTTGTCATTTTTCTGTGGTGGTTCATTTTGCTTTGGTGATCCTGATAAATAAGGCACTAAGCTGCAGTAAAATGAATGGTCATATTATGGGGAAGTCCGGGAATCCACAGTTACTTTGTCAAGCAGTGCATTTGAACAACAGCTGCAGATTATGTTAGTGTATTCATGTGCACCTGAATTTGTCCTGGTATCTTAGTTTTAAACTAGAAAATAAATCACGTTCCTCTGCCTTTTTATTGAGAAGTGGCTCTCAAGGCCACGGCTGCCACTACTGTGCCTGATCAGAATGAGGCAAACACACCAGCAGGAAAATCAATGAGTTACTGTGCATTTCATGGTCACTAACCTTACAAGAACAAACATCTGAAATGCTTTAAGACTGGAACCACACAGCAAATGCAGAAATAAAGGTAATTTCATTTAAACAGGCCACATTATGATATGTAATGATTTTATTATTATTTTCTTTAGTTTTTAATATGTCTGTGCATGTAAAAGATTTGCAATGTTGATTGGCAGGTGCGTATAAACAAGTCTCCGAATTACCAGGTATTTCCATGCCCACAAGACAGGATTTGCAAAGAAACTGGGATTAAAAGCTGCACCTCAATAAGGCATTTACAAGATTTTCTTTTTTAAAAGTGCATGTTTTTTTAATAAAGAAAGACAGTAAAGTTGCAATTCGTAACCGCTGGAATCACCACAGCTGCAAAGTGTCAGTACAACTATAAACGAGGACACTTCAATCATTTAACAGGAATCTCTGCTTTATTTTGTACAGCAGCATAATGGATATCCATACAACAGCATTTATTTACATTCACATTTGCTGCAAATAGACGTTCGAACACAGTACAACATATTAAATCTGTGAGCGTGTGTCCAGTGAACTTTGCAATGACTTGTGTGGCTCATTCATAGTTGCAGAAAAGCTGAATATCAATTTATAGATAGATAGATAGATAGATAGATAGATAGATAGATAGATAGATAGATAGACAGACAGACAGACAGACAGACAGACAGACAGACAGACAGACAGAGAGACAGACAGACAGACAGAACACTAAACCACTTTATCTCATCAAAACAACTCAGGGTATAATTCTTCAATTCACGTAACTGTTTCTTTGTTGAAGCTGTTAAGAGCAATACTTCTTCATGAAAATTTACTGTAGAGATGGATTTCAAACATTTCGAAGCCTCGCACATTTGCTTTGAGTGTTTCAAAGCCTAGCTCTGCAGGTGCTGTGTAATCAGAATCCAGTTAATATGAGTCAAGTGTGAAGTGCAACACATTGTGGGACATGTAGTCCGGGAGAGTGGCTGATATGAAAACTACTGTATTAAGATTGCTGTGATCTCTGTGAGCATTTTGATCAGGTCAGATGAATCAGTTCTAATTTTGTGTGGCCAATTAACTATTGTTTTAATGTAGACATAGAAAAAGATTTGCTATCTGCATATATTAAAAAAAGGATTTACTAAAGAACAGTTGTGAAACATCAAAAACACTACATATGCAAAACATAATGAATTAATTGTTGTTAATCTGTATTTAATTTTATTAATTAAATTGACTACCAAATGTAGTATTATTAGCAATCTACAAAATTGGTAGATAATTCATGTTATGTGTAAATAAACTTTTGCAAAATTCCTAAGATCTTTTTATTTACTAGTTTTTTTTTTTTTCTTCATTCAGTCAACCCCCAGGTAGCACTGTTTATTTGTATCCTTAATTGGAACATTAGCCATATGGTCACTTTATGCACCTCTAATTAATACATCACTGTTACCATACTAAACCAGCTATAAAATGGCTCCAAGTGAAATCGTTTAGAACATCACACTTCTTTGTGTTTCTGCCTGCATGTTCATTTATCCAAACAAAGGTTATTCTCTACCCACAAAGAGTGAAGAACACATTGACTTTTTTGTCTGTCAGGCTTTCAGTTGTAATTACAGAGCACAAAGGGTCAATCACAGCTGCAAATTAGCAAAATGAGAATAAAAACGTCTGGACATTTATTTCAAATTCAGTTTGTGATAAAAAAAAAAGTTTTTTACTTGGGATGTTAATTTAACATGTTAATCTAATACCCATAAAATAATTATAGTTAAAATACAATAAGATTGGCAATTTTATGACATCGCAGGTTCATTCAAAATACAAGACTGCCTATTTTTATTTTTTTTTTTGCAAATATACAGTCAATTCACTGCAGTTTCCACTGAAATCAAATCTTGAGGCAGTTAATTGTAACACTAATTGTAACATGGGAGTCAGAGTAGAACGGAGTTGAGAGTCCAAATGCAGCTTATTAACTCAGAGTCATGCAGGCAATGGTCAAAACAGGAGCAAACAGTATCATAAGGAAAATTCAAAAGCATCATCGTAGTCACAGGCAAAGATGTTGACATGGGTGGCAAAACAACATAAACGAAACACAAGGCAAGAATCCAGAAACAAGGCAAGGCAAGACAACAGAGCACTTTGAAATGTTACAGCAAATAATAAACAAGACTCAGCAATGTGTGTGAGAGAGAGATCAGTCCATGATTCGTTTCCAGCTGTGCGTGTGCAATCAGGGAGAGAACTGGAACTGGCGTATGTGTAAGGTGCATGATGGGTTTTGAAGTTCAGTCCCGTGACAGTATTGTAGTTCGCCAGCAATGTTCTTTTTAAAAATAATATATGCATTATCAAATAATAGATTATTTTTAAAAGGTTGTTGATTACTAATTTTGTTCCTTTCTATGAACAGAAGATGTTGAATTTCTGGCACGATGCTGTACGTAAAGTAACTGATAAAATACAACATTACCACTGATTTGTAATTGTTTTGGAGAAAATAAAACACCAGTTCTGCAATATGTAATCTGGTGTAAAACAAACTACAGGAAACAACAGGTCATTTAAAAAACATTTATAACTTTTGACTCTCCTGGACTGCATGTTCCACAATGCTTTCCACTTGACACCTGATTCATATAAACTGGACTCTGGACTTGTTTGTTTGTAGTATACAATAGTTGTAACATAGTAGAAAGTCAGTTAATTATGTTTAAACAAAACAGAATTTATCAAGACAAGATTCAAAGTAATCAGTCAGATTATTGAAAAGTTACTAATTTAAATAAAAATATCTGGCAACACCCTTTTCCCCCATTTCCAGCATTTGCAATTTGATCTGAAAGGTTGTGTTTAATCTTCCTATTGAAGACCCTTATGAGCCCCAGCATGAGGTCAGCAGGAGGTTTGACCACTGAGGAAACGAATCCCTAAGTGATTCTTACAACTCTGCTGATTTCCGAAGCAACACAAACTCGCAGGGCAAGCAAGTAATCTCTGAAGTTTTGATCAGGATTTTTGACTGAATGGTGATTGGATTTTCACCCTCTTGCCTGGTGCCAGTGTGCAGGGATGCATACGTGCATCGTTGAGGGCACTGTGAGGAAAGAGACAATGTGTGTTCATAAGAGAAGAAGAGTGAGATAACTGATTTAGTCTGTAAGTGAACCGTACTTGTAAATGAATCGTTGTTGTTGTTCAGTCCCAAATCATCACAGAAAAAAAAGAGAAAAAAATGGGGCAAATAAATCTACAGAAAATCAAAAGGCTGTCCTATTCATTGTTCAAGGGGACAACACAAAACATGGGAACAAGGACATGGAACAAGTAACAATACTGAGCCTGAAACGAATACCTCTGTGGTGCTTAAATAGTCTGTGTGTGTATGTAATCATTGGAGATCTGGAAACAGGAGTGTGTAAGATACATGATGGTATATGTAGTTCATAAAATGACAAAAAATCGCCAGACAGGGATATCTGTCAAAATAACTTTAGAATATATACCGTGGCTAGCCCTCACCACCAGTTACAAACATTAAACCCAAAATAAATACATAAACAATGTTAACCAGATAAACCACTAAGACAAATTACTTATCAGTTTAAATAAAAAAACAACAAACAACAACAACCAAAAAACTCAGTACTTATAACTTAAATGAAAATCAATCCCCAAGAGGAAAAAATGCTGCTAATTTCATGCCAGCAGATTCGTGCCAGATTCGGGAAAAATAATAATAATAAATAGGAAATAGCTATAAATAGGAAATAAGAAACTCCTTTTTGAGCAATATGCTAATGGTCTAATCTAATTCAATGACCTATGCTAAGCTACCCCAAATTTGCTCCCTCTAGACCCAGAGATCGGCTGAATGGATCCAAAAATGATAAAACTCAATTGTTTAGCTATAGGGGAGTTGGAAAATGAGCAAAAGTGGTGCATTTCCATAATAAAATAAGTCATTTTGATAAGTTTGTCAGAAAACAAAGTTTAATATGTTTTCATTTTGCTCTAATATCAAATGCATTTTCACTAAAGAGTGTATTAATTCAGTTTAGTTTGAGATTATTTTTATAGCACTGTTCACAATATTATTTCTCCAAAAGGAGCTTTACAAAGGCACATGCTATCACATTACAATGAGAAAGCAGAGAAAGATAAGATATTTGTTCAGCAAAACAAGACATGAATACTGATGAGATGTATATGCCTTGGCAACTAGCTGAAATAAAACACATTCAAGTTTTTTTAAGTAATGCCTAATAACCCAAAGAAGAAAAACAACTTCTTTTTTCCACTTATTGGCTGGACTGGTGATGCTGATGGGGATAATAGAGTAAAGAAAGCAGGAGAAAGGAGATGGAGGCAGTAATTATAGGAGAATTAAACAGAGGAGACTGAGCTCTAGTCAGATTAAAGCTGACTGTCGGAATAGAAGGAAAGAGCAAACAAATGCATCTCCATCTTCCAGCTTCATCTGAATTTTGCTCTCCCACTCTGTTTTTTTGTGGCATCTAATAAAGTGTAATAAAGCAAAACCAGACCGGTGATTATTATTATAAGATCTAATCGGATGCATTACTTTAAATAGCTGCTATACATCTGCGACTATATACAGTATCGGATATTATTGGACCAAGTTGTTATGTTGCTTGGAAACTGTATCAAGTGTAGATTCAGCCATACTACTTAAGGAACAATAGTGGCGAGCTGAAGATCGTGACTGTAGTCAGTCGACATGTCATACTTCGAAAATCTGATTGTTTATATATATATATATATATATATATATATATATATATATATATATATATATATATATATATATATATATTTTTTTTTTTTTTTTTTTTTTTTTTTTTTTTTATGTACTACAGGTCATGTTGTGGAAAGGTTGCTACTGTAAAACATGTGAATTAAACACAAATAAAGTTTTTCCTCACAATTTTTGCAATATACGAATAATTCAGCTGCAAAAACCTCTAAGTGCCAACTGAAATTTTCTTCTAATGTTAGCATTTTTCTCAGGCTCCCATGTCTTGATTCAGTAATTTCACTTTTATGGCAAAGAATAGGTTAATTTTAACATAAAATAACTTTACATTAATGTAAGAGGCTGATAAAAATGCTCATTGTAGAAGAAAATTCCAGATGGCACTTGGAGGTTTTGTCAGGGTTCTGCCACTCTGGTCTTGTAAATTCTTGTTTTGGTGGCAGAGTCCGTCCGTCTGTCTTGTCCTGTCCTGTTGTGCTCGGCTCGAGTTTTTTCGAGTCGAGCACTTGTTTTCTGCCATTGTGTGTATCTCTGCATGCACGCCGTCATGAGTGCGCGCAGACCGTGCGTGCTCCCGCTTAATGTGGGCGCGCGAGGTCTGTGCGTGCTTGGGACGCGCGCTCTTGTACTTGTGTTTGTGTTTTGTTCTGTCGGCATCGCGCTGTTTCATTCTCAGCGTCTCAGTCTAGTTGGTTTTGGTTTCAGTGGTCACAATCCGTGACAGGTTTTTGCATCTGCACTCTTCATATTAGAAAGTTAGGGAACACTTCAGTTTAGTTCACAATTCATGTCATTAACAAACCATTAACTAACACTACTAGCTCAAACTCCTATGTAGTTACTTATTAATATTTAGTAAGGTAGTAGTTGGGTTTAGGTTTTGAGTTGGATTCAGAATAAGATCATACTTTATGACTACTAATGAATGGTTGATAATCTTAATAATAGGCAGGTAATAAGCTAGTAGTTAATAGCATGAATTGTGTCCCAAAGTATAGTCTTACCAAAAGTTATGTTATGAAGTTTGTACAACCCCAATTCAAAAGTTTTTGGAATATCTGGTAAGAATTTCTATGAAGATTATACTTATAATAAATTATAACTCTGTTTATAATTATTTATAATCAATCATAACAATTATATGAATGTATCTATGCAGACAACAAACCTTATATTGTATTACAATCAGTGTTGGGCAATAATGCGTTAGTAATGCATTACTGTAACGACATTACGTTTGACAGTAACTAATACTGTAACGCATTACTTTTTAAATATAGTAACTCCATTATCCTTACAATATGATGTGTTTGTCCATTACTTGGTTAACCTAGTTACTTAAATTTGGCTGCAGTCTACCCTACATCTTGCTGTTTACAGCGGTAAAACATTGGTGGATGCCAACCAACCACTGTAAAGAAGACGTGTCGTGTAAGAAGCACCAGACTGGACAAAAGTCATGCGAAAGCATAGAATGTGCACGAGAGAGACTAAATGTGCGCGAGAGACAGATGTGGGAATATAAATTTATATTATCTATATTTATATATAACTGGTCTGACAGACCTTAAAATGTCTTGGTTTCCTGAGCCCTGACTGTTTCCAAAGTAATGCAAATTGTCAGTTTCACAGCATGGCTATGTCTATTGTTTTCTCTTTTCGGTCAACTGGTCAGACAGGACTGGTCTCCAGAACATAATTTTGCACACTGTTTTCTGCCTTTGTCTTCGGGTGAAACTTTTAGGTCGAAGAAACCCCTTTTATGTGGTCAGTAGCTGGGCAGGTTTCTAATATGTTGTCATCCACTCTGCAGACTTATATGCTGATGAGATCAGGCCTGAAAAGGCCGTTTACCCTGCCGACAACAACACTTCATTTGCATGCTTTGTTTTAGAAAGAACCTAGTGCTTGCTGTACAGTTGAGAGTATTCTTTCGTTGACGCCACAGCCATGCTGAGTTCTTATTAAAGGATTCTGCTTTGAAGACAACCGAAAGTTCTCCCTGGTTTTTTGGGCTCTTCTTAGAATTTCACAACAGTTTGGTGCCGTGAGCCAGACTAGAGAAATTCACAACACAGTGAAATAACTGTGAAATAAATGCCTCCAATGAGCATGGGTTGGCATCCTGACTACTTATAAGTCATTAAATGATTATCTTTTCTGTATTTCAAAAGTTGTGAAGTCCCCTTTTCTTGAATTATTTACACTGTAAAAAGTGATTAGTTACATTACTTTTAAAAAGGGAGTGGCCTAAACCCGTTGCCTTAAATGCAACATTAACCATTGATTGATTTTACTTTAAATAAGTCAGTAAACCCATTGACTTAACTTAAATAATTATCCACATAGTTTGTTTACTTAATAATCATAAGGCAACAAGTTTGCTCTATTTTTAGGGTAAAGTCAACTAATCACTTTTTCCAGTGTTTTCTCTTTTTGGTTATCTATACTGTCCAAAAAATCTGTCACGTAGTAAATAAATGACTGGTGATTGGTTGTTTACGGTTTGATTTTATAACTAGCTCCACCCACTTATTAGCTGTTGTCAACGTTTGAGAGTATCAGTCTCAGCATATTTTTGAAACCAGTGCAAACAGACAAATATAAGAAAATACATGACAATTGGGTGTCATGGTGGCTCAGTAGTTAGCACTGTCGCCTCACAGCAAGAAGGTTGCTGGTTCGATTCCTGGCTGGACTAGGAGGCATTTATGTGTGGAGTTTGCATGTTCTTCCTGTGTTGGTGTGGTTTTCCAAATACTGTATTGTATGGGTGTTACCCAATACTGGGTTGCTGCTGGAAGGGCATCCACTGTGTAAAACATATGCTAGAATAGTCAGTGGTTTATTCCACTGTGACGATCTCTGAAATAGAGACTAAGCTGAAGGAAAATGAATGAATGTAACAATAGTAAGCAATATGTTTCTGTATGCAGTAGATTTATTTGAAAGAGCATCGTCTCATGTTTTGTATTGTTTTGTGCTTCTATGTGTCTGCAGGTTAGATTATCAGGAGCTGCTACATAACTCCAGCTTCTGTCTCGTTCCTCGGGGCCGGAGACTTGGGTCTTTCCGCTTCCTCGAAGCCCTACAGGTTGGTGACTCTGAAGTTTGCCTGTCTAAAACTCCTGTCACGCCATGACTTCCTCTCATAACAGGTGTTTTTGATTGGCTTGAATGATTTTTTTTTTCGTTTGGAGCCCTGAGGTTCCTCCAAGCTGACGTAAGGGTTATTGATATTGACATTCTGTCATCTTTTCAAAAACACCCACAGAAGCTTCTGAAGAGGAGAGGTAAAGCGAACTATTAATAACTCTCTCTCTTTCTCTCTCGCTCTGTTTAACTCACCCACTCACTCTCTCTGAGTGTGTGTGTGTGTGTGGTTATTCATTAGTTGTGAAAATTGACTATAGACATTGCTTCCCCTGCATTAAAAATAAAAGGCAATTGTCTCTTAGAGGCCATTCACACAAAACATATTTTTTTCTTAATAAACCTGTGTGACCATTATGTTTGCATGTTTTGATGTGCCACTCACGTGAGAGTCACATTTTTGTTATTTTCTGATACTGTGTCAAGTTAAAAGCACTTCAACTTTACATGCAGAGGACAAAGTTGACTGTTTTTTTATAAAACATTTTCGGTAAAGTCAGTGTAATTGCGTTACTTACTTTACAAATATAGATTTTATGAAACAATATTTGCTTTTTTAAATTACGTTTTCCACTGTAACGACAGTTAATGAGCATTCGCTTTTAAATTGCTGGACTTGTCGCCAAGGAGGACATTGGTGCCCAAAACATGCTAAATTGGATTTTTGTGTAGGATTGGGAGTGAAGGTAACTTCTGGAAATCTGCAGAGAAGTGTAGCTGTTTACGGGCCGTTCACATAGCGTGTCTTTTGCATGCACAAGTTTGTTATTTCCAAAAGGGGCGCACACAGGCCCGGTTCTTGCCAACCACAGAAGGGTGGGCTGACAAAAATTCCAGGTACTGTAGGTAAATTTTCAGGGGTCGGTTAGAGGATGGAATAGTAAAAATGTTGCACAAATATGGTTTTAATGAAGAGTTATTTTTAAATACAGTCAACATTCAGAAAGGATAATTACTGGACTAATAAGTCCACAAATTCAAGCAATATTATAATTTTTTAAAGATAGAATGAAGTTTGTGTAAAAAAATTATATTCAGGTAATATTTTGAAGAGAGAAATTGAGTATACTTGTGTTCACAGAGTCTTCTGTGTGAGAAAAAACATTTACTAATTGGCAGTGGCAGTATATGTGCTCTACATAATAGTGAATATGCAAGAGGGAATCAGATAATGACAAATGTTTGATTTGAAAATAGTATATTTATATATAGTCAGTGACAGAGTCCATCATTTCATAATTTCATTTTGGAATTATTCAGAATTATGCATGGTTGTATTCTGATGTCATCACTGTCTTTTGCATTAAGGACCAAGACAATGGCCCCTCCTCAAAAGCCTCCTTTAAGTGTTTTAAGTGGATTAGTTTTTTTGTGACACACAACTTTCCCAAATAGCATACGAATGAGGGCCACTTTAGGCAGTTATGCAGCACTGGTGGTCTTCCTTTGGCCAAGACAAAATGAATGTGAGCCTGAAGTGGCCCACCTGTGCAATGGCAAAGGGGGGCCAAATATTCAACGTCATAAATGGGCCATTTAAGGCAAAGATTTGGCACTAATGGCAAAAAGTAATCTGAATGTAAGCCTAATGTGGAAAATGGCAAATTTGGCCCAAATGATGGAGGACACGTGGGCGACAGTTGGCAAAAATGTGGTATAGTCATTTAAGGGGTAATCTGGGTATAAACCTAAAGTGGCTCAAACGTGTAGGTGTAAATGTTGCCCAGTTATCCTAAGACATATGTGGGCCACTTTTGGCAAATATTTGGCAGAGTAAGCTCTGGCTATTGTCGCTGTGAGCCTAATGTGGCCCCGTTATTTTAAATCATATGTGGGCCACTTTTGGCAGATATTCGGCATAGTAAACTCTGTCTAATTCAGGCATTAGCCTATAGTGGCCCAGAGAAGACATGGAAAATGTGGCCCAGTTATCTTAAAACATATATGGGCCACTTTTGGCAAATATTTGGCAGACTAAGCTTTGGTTAATATGGATTTGAGCCTATAGTGGCCCAGAGAACATACGGCAAATGTGGCCCTGTTATCCTAAAACAAATGTGGGCCACTTTTGGCAAATATTTGGCTCAGTAAGCTCTGGCTAATGTGGCTGTGAGCCTAAAGCGGCCCAGAAAAGAAATGGCAAATATGGCCCAGTTATCTTAAAACATATGCAGTTGTAAGCAAAAAAAACTTCTATGGTTCAACTTCTGCTCACAGAGACATCAATAAACAGCGTTTGAACCTCAACAATGGTGACAATTAACAAAATGAACAAAACTCACAAACATCACAAGCAGGATACTAAAAGTGCCAAAATCAACAACGTCAACAGAAAAACAGCAGAATCAAAAGCAAATAATGAAAATTGTAGCATCAATAAGCCATATAATGTATCCATACTGCAATGCATGCTGGGCTTTTTGTACTTTGCCACACCCAGCAAGTGTAAGGTGTAGGCCAGATCTGCGCCAGAATAAAAGCAAACTGTGGCCCAGAATAGGGTCAGTTCTGGTTAATTTGGTTCGAATTCTGGCTAATATATGGTATTGCTTTGGCTTAATCGTGGCCCAGATCTGCCAAACAGGAGCAGACTGCCCTAGAGCTCAGCTGCTCTTCGATGCGCGCACACACACACACACACACACAATACTTCACTGTATTATAGAGCAAACCAGTTTACTGGCACGAAACTTAACAGGTATGTAAGTCATGCAATTTATAAAAAAAGACCAATAAAGGTACATTACTGATACTCTGCTGGCTAATTTGCATGTTGATTCTAATCGACGTTGTGTCACTTATTCAATCAATGTGTTAGTGGGACATGTTGGTCAATTACATTTGTTTGGGTTGGTTATATATTTCAAAGAAAGAGAAAATGTTGACTTTAGTGATGACGAGGCTTCATTTAAGCAGCACAAGATGGCATCTGACAACGAGGGAAAAATGCCTCTCAGCAGTTGTTTTCCATCCTATTGGATTGAAATTTTTAAATGATCAGTCCAGGAGGTGGTGCTGATCGAAAACAGTATTAGTACAAAGACGTTAAAAGCAAGTAAAATAGATTAAAAAAAAATAGATTAAAACTATTGTTTCAAAGCTGTCCAAATGTGACTGTTTATACGCATCAGCTGCCGACCGGAAATTCTTAGCATTCTCCTTACGCATACACGCAAAGCATAATGGGTGATTTTGCATTCTAAGAAAAAGGTCTATATATATTTATTTTTAATAAATAAAAGATGTATTATTGTTGATATTATTATTAATTGTTACAAGCACCAGCGATCCAGCGACTGAAGATTGCCAGAGAACTACACACACATAAACTATCGAACTACAAGTCCTACCATGCATCTCGCACACAGTTGTTCTGGATCATCATGATTACATACACACAGCCGGAGGATTGTCAAGGACTGATTACAAGGACTATTTACACAGCACGCAAACACACCTGAGCCTTGTAAGCTGTCAAGTGAACATGATCCTGAAATACCATCTCCTGAGCCACCAGAATGGCCACCACCACCTCAGCTGCCAGAGCCACCATCAGAGCTGTCACTGCCAGAGCTGCCAGATGCTCCAGAGCTTTCAGATTCTCCTGAAGTCTTTGAATGGCGGGCGCCAGAACCTTCCGAATTCTCTGAATGGCTAGAGGCACCAGATCCTCCCGAATGGCCAGGGTTGCCAGATCCCTCTGAATTCCCCGAATGGTGGGCGCCAGATTCTTCCGAGTCCTACAAAAGGCCAGAGCCGCCACCTGCGTCCTACGAATGGCTACCAAGAGCTGTGTGACTTCCTAGAGCCGCCAGAGCCATGTGACTTCCCAGAGCCGCCAGAGTTATGTGGCTTACCTGAGCCGCGTGACTTCTCAGTGGCTCCTGAACCAAAGCCTCCTCATCCACTGGGGTTATCTGAACTGCCAGGGCCTCCTGAACCTGAGCCTCCAGACCCACTGGGGTTATCTGAACTGCCAGCGTTCCTTGAACCTAAGGTTTCTGACCCACTGGGGTGGTTTGTATTGCCAGTGTCTCCTGAACCTAAACCTCCTGACCCACTGGGGTTGTCTGAACTGCCAGTGTCTCCTGAACCTAAGCCTCCTGACCCACTGGGGTTGTCTGAACTGCCAGGGTCTCCCGAACTTAAGCCTCCTGACTTACTGGGGTTGTCTGAACTGCCAGTGCCTCCTGAACCAGAGTCACCTGATCCCCTGGAGTTGTATGAACAGCCAGTACCCCCTGATCCAAAACCCTCTGATCCACTGGGGTTGTCAGATCCACCAGTGCCTTTTGAACCTGAACCCCCAGACCTACCACAGCTACATGCTTCTGGCTCTCTGCAGCTCCATGCTCCAGGTCCTCCACAGCTTCATCTTCCAAGTCCTCTGCATAGCAATGCTACAGACCCTCTGAGCTCTGTGCTCCAGGTTGTACCTCACTGCATGGACCTGGCCCTCCATCCCTCCACCTGTTTCACCTTCACTCCACCTCCCTCCTGGTTTGTTTGTGAAGCGTCTGGAAGCCACTCTTAAAGGGGTGGGGGGTAGTTCTCGCTGGAGAACTACACACACACTATTACAAGTCCCGTCATGCACCTCGCACACAGTTGTTCCGGATAGCCGTTGATTACATATGCACGGAGGGAGGATTGTCAAGGACTGATTACGAGGACTATTTACACAGCATGCAAACACACATCAGTGCTGAGTCTTGTAAGCTGTAAAGTGAACATTACGACGCATTTTGCCTTGCCTTTTCCTTGCCTAGTCTTTCTATCTCTAGTAAGTATTTTTATTGAAATGTTTGCAACCTAAGTAAGTGTCATTTCATTGAAAGTACTGATCACCAAGCTCGTCTTTATAACTTAAATAATCGTTTTCTTCCAGAGAGAACGGAATAGCTGTAACCTTGTCTTAAAAGTAATTAAAAAATGTAAAAAAATTTCATAGAAAAGATGCATGCGAAACTACCTTATAGGCTTTGAGATTAATATGAAAATTGGAAAAAAGTGAGCTTATTACGTTCCCTTTAAAACAGTTATTGTATTTTAAGTTAAGTCAAATTAAGTTGTTATGTTACATTAAGTTACGTTAAGTTTTAAAGTGCTAAGCGAAGCATATTACTAATCAAAAATTGAGTTTTTATATATTTATGCTAGGAAATTTGGAAAAATAACTTTATGGAACATGATCTTTACTTGATATTGCAATAACTATTACCAAAATATATTCCTGCAAAATACAGTAAGATAGTAAGGTTACATATCATCATATATGTGATGTGCAAGGGAGTGTAGCTACATATTTCAGTGTTTATAGCAGAAAACCATTTAAAAGTAAAAAAGATCAAACCATAACGTTCCAATTCAGAAGTCAAAAGCTGCGTGAAATCAGAATATATTTATTAAAAGGAAAATAAAAAGTCCAATTGCTGCCAGCAATCTCAGTGCCATCTTTAGCCTGCCCAAAGTGATATTTGTCAGTCAGATATGGGAGGTAAACATGGACTGTTTGAATTTTCTCCGTATTTTCTGCGTGTCTCCAGTAGTTGTGTGGCTCTGATGGGAGCACTTTGAAAAGTGACATCAAAAGGCTTTTAGATGCTGCTGCTGCGTGTGGACTCTGTGGGCCAGTTCTTCTGTTGTCAACCATCTCCATTAAAAAAATAAAAATAAATAAATAAATAAAAATGTCTGTGCGGAAGGTCATGTGGGATTACCAAAGCTTTGGCACAAACCTCCTGAAGTCTTCCAAATGACTGTCACCTTTGAATGCTAGATGGTCAGATGAAGTCTGGAGTTTATAAACCATCTGCACCCGCAGACTCAGTTTACAAACTGCCTTCATGCCGACCAGCTGACCCTTCGCAGGACTTTGATATGTCATTACCAGCCATGACTCTCCCACTGAGGAACAACCCCAGAAGAAACAGATACAAAGTCATGCAGAAAGCATTTTAATAATACACTACCAGGATACCACTACAATTAGTGGTAAAACTTTACTTGACACCTTTATAATCATGACTGTCATTAATTCAATGTTTCAATTCAATTCATGTTTATGTCTATAGCGCTTTTACAATGTAGATTGCATTAAAGCAGCTTAACATAGACGATGTAGTACACTGAAAATGTGTCAGTGCAGTTTTCAGAGTTTAAGCTCAGTTTAGTTCAGTTCAGTGTGGTTAGTTGAAGTTAGTTCAGTTTAGTGTGGCACTAAGACAGGAGGAGTGTGTCCTACAGGTGGTTGTCAAGCCCGCTAACCTGCGTGGAGCACACCCATGCATCACACCATTATGTGATGCAATGTGTGTATGCTTTACTAAAAAGATAGGTCTTTAATCTAGTTTTGAACTGAGAGAGTGTGTCTGAGCCTCGGACATGATCAGGAAGGCTATTCCAGAGTTTAGGAGCCATAAATGAGAAGGCTTTGCCTCCTTTAGTAGACTTTGCTATTCTAGGTACTACTAGAAGCCCTGAGTTTTGAGATCTTAAAGAGCGGGATGGATTGTAGCGAAATAGAAGGTTGGTTAGATAAACAGGAGCTAGATTATTTAAAGCTATATAGGTAAGAAGTGTAAGGAGGATAGAATTAAGGTGATATGATTATATATGATTATGATTATATATATCATTAAGTGTCATTCCCTCAGTGCTGTCATTTTATTTGCAAAGATAACGCAGTTTGAGATTACTTTGTCATGATAACTTGACATTGCCAAGATAACATATCTTGTCATAAATCTGTTATAAACATGGTTGCCACAAGGCTATTATATTTGTGTCATGAACGTTATAACAGTGTCATTACAGTTTTTTCTTGACCTCAATGTCATTAAACGTCATATATCAATGATTATTTAACAGAGAATTGACACTTTTAATGATAAATTTTAATGATAAATTCAGCTTGTTCAGCAGAAAAAAAGTGATCAGAAAAATATTTTATTATAAATATGGCACTGCTGTAAAAAGTTAGATTACTATTATTGTTTCGTGATAATGATAATTACCATATGACAGTACATCATTTACTTATTTTTAATCATCATCAGGTTTATTCATGTTATTGTTAACCATAACTTTGTATCCAACCAAGAAAAAGTGGGAGCAATTAAAATAATTTCACAGCCCCACTCAGAAGTTTATTCAACTAGCTTTAATTAGATTACTATTATCTGCATTAGAGCAGTGTACTTTAATGCATGGCATATTAAAGCACAATAGCAATAACAAAGAAACAGCTTCTGTGTATCACCATAATGCTTTTGCTTTTCCTGTTACTTAGAAACAGTATTTTTGAGTTGGATCAAAGGCATGTTATTGCTCCAGAGGTGTCATTATGGCATTGCTGATGCTAGTGCTTAACATCAGAAAAAAATGAAGCTTCTCATCTTCTGTGCTGCATATTGACTTTTTTGAAAGTGTTTGTGTGCATTTCTGTTTTTCTGGATCAAGCTTTTCAATGTTGAGCCTTAGAAATTATTTTCTGTTACCAAAAATGTACAATAAACACAGATGTCCTTGTCCTTCATTTTTTTCTTTCTTTTGAATGGTTTGAAGGGAAAGAACTTTCTTTCAAATAAAGGATGTACCATAACAACATGTTTAGATTATAAAATAAGAAAAAAGCATAGTACATTAAACGTGTGTACATCTGAAACTGATCACTGACAGAAAAAAAATAAATAAATAAATAATATATATATATATATATATATATATATATATATATATATATATATATATATATATATATATATATATATACATACATTGTAATGTGAATGGGATGCTAACAGAGGTGCGGCTCCAAATGCAGGTTTATTGACAATGGTCAGGCAAGCAACGGTCACAATCAGGAGCAAACAGATGTATGTAGGCAAATCCAGAGTCGTAGTCGTATACACAGGCAGATGGTCAAAAGGCAGGCAGCAAGGGTCAAAAACACGGCAAGGCATGGCCAGGAAAACACATCGTAATGTTCACAATACTGTACAGCAAGACTCAGCAGTGAGGGTGTCAGAGTGAGCTGTACATATGTGAGTGTAATAAGTTCATGAGCAGCTTCAGCTATGTGAGTCTTATCAATGAGAAACTGGAACAGGTTTGAGTGTGCAGTGCATGACTGGATCTTGTAGTCCATATAATGGCAGATTTGTAGTTCTATGTGATCTGCGTGTTAACCAGCGATCTGCCAGGATTAGATCGCTGGTGATTCGGACATATATAGTACTTAATTTAATCTGTGAATAAACATTCTTTCCTATCATTCAGACCTGCAACTTTTTTCAAAAATGTTGGGAGAGGAGCAATTGATTGGTTAAGTAATGTTGGGATTTGAAACAGATAATGTCAACAGGTGATTGTAATTATGATTCGGTACAAAAGCAGCATCCAAGATCTAGTCCTTTAGGAGCAAATTTGGGCTGAGGATCACCAGTTTGCCAACAAATATATTATGTTCCTTAAAGAAAGATCGGGAGAAATTTGGATCTTTCACCTAAGCTGAACTTCTGTGATTCCCGATCCCTCAGGTGGCACTGAATCGTCATTCAAATAAACGATGTCACCACATGGGTTCATGACTAATTTGGCAACCCTTTTTCAAGTACCACAATACATAGTAACATCCACAAATGTAAGTGAAAACTGTGTAAAAGGAAGCCCTATGTTAACAGTGTTCAGAAGCACTGTCAACTTCTCTGGACTTGGAGGCTACTGGGATGCACCATCACACAGTGATAATGTGTACTGTGGTCAGATGAATCAGTATTTCAGATATTTATTGGGAGGAATGGACGCCATGTGCTCTTGACCAAACAACAAAAGGATCATCCAGACTGTTTCCAGCAACAAGTCCAAAAGCCAGGGTCTGTCATGGTATGGGGTTGTGCCAGTGCCCTTGGCAAAGGTAACTTGCACTTCTGTGATGGCATCAATAATGCTGAAAAGTACATAGAGATTTTGAAGCACAATATGCTGCCTTTGTTTCAAGGGACACCCAAACATTTCAACAAGACAATGCAAAACCACATTCTGCACACATTACAAAGTACATGCTGTGGAGGAAGAGGATGCAGGCATTTGACTGGCCTGTCTACAGTCTTGACCTGTCTTCAATAGAGAATGTGTGGCGCATTAAGAAATGTAAAATGTGACAACGAAGACCTCGTACTATTGCCCACCATAAGACTTGTTTGCAGGAGGAATGGCACAAAATTTCACCTGAAACATTTCATCACTTGGTGTCTTCAGTCCCAAAATGTCTTTTAAGTGTTGTGAAAAGGAATGGCAACATTACAAAGTGATAAATGGTTTACTGTTCCAACGTTTTTTAAAATGTGTTGCAAAACCAAAATTGAAATACATGTTTACTAAAAAACAAAATAAAAATCATGAGGGACACATTAAATCATGTGCTGTTTTATTGTCTGCTACGAAATACAAATCAAAGTACATTTAGAAATCACTACTACTTTCGACAATCCAAGTTATGTTATTCCGTGATAACAGAACACTCCAAACCTATTCTAACAAAACACAAACTATCCTAATTAAGAATCAAAGTGAATAACCAAATATCAAATAATTAGAGAAAGAAAAATATAATAATTCCTAACAAGATAAGCATTCATTTTATTTACTTTACTTACTTTACTTTGAATCAGTGCAGAAAATGTTGACAATTTGGCCAATGTTTTGTCAAAAAAAAAACTTTCAATTAGACCCTTAAAAATTTCCAAACTGTCTGCATCGTCATGAGGCAAATGTGACAGAAAAAAAGTCCACAGAGAAAATTGTTTCAAGGTGTCAGTGTACATTTTGACAACAGTTTATTGATTGAAATAAACACTGTGAAAGTGTTGTACAGTTGTTGGTGGTGGTTGTGTAGAGGACTGAGGATTTGATATGGCTGTGTGTATGTGTGTGTGTGTTTTGCAGGCAGCCTGTATTCCTGTGCTGCTGAGTAATGGATGGGAGCTGCCCTTTTCAGAGGTCATTGACTGGAGTAAAGCTGCCATCATTGGAGATGAGCGATTATTGCTGCAGGTACACACACACTCATTGCACCATCAATGCACAATCCCCTTGAGACCTTTAACAAATGTATGACCATAGCCATCTTCATAATACTGTGATCATATAATGAGGCCACATTTCTATACAACTTTAGATGTTTACCTCCCTAATATTTCCTCTTTAAAGCAGACTGAAAATCCTGCTTTGTTCAACATTTTTCTAAAGTGACCATTGGTGCTTTGGGAGGCTTAATTAAATGCTGCTGAAATTCTCTTGATATATAGAGTCATTAATCCCCGGATGTTTTAAGACTCTTAAGTGTTATTAAAAAAGCACTTTCCCTGAGCTCATAATTAATCAAGCCAATTCCACATTTCCCCCAAATAAAGAAGAAATGATTATATCTTCACATTTTTTGCATGACACAATTAATTAGGTCTCTTCTGACTTTTAAAAAGATTTGACTTTTACAGTTTTTCCTGCAGCACAACGATGCAGTAATGAATGATGTTTTTACACTTGCACATATGCACGCAATTTGCCAACTACTGTACTATTTTATTACCAAGGGATAGTTCAATTATTATGCACATTATAAATGTGGTTATAAGTCAAGAATACAGCATTTGTAGCTGCAGTTATAAACTGCTTACTAAAATTTATTCAATTTTTTCAATTCAATTCAATTCACCTTTATTTGTATAGCGCTTATACAATGTAGATTGTGTCAAAGCAGCTTCACATAAAAGGTAACAGTAAATAGGAACAGTGTAGTTCAGTTTGTAGTGTTTAAGTTCAGTTCAGTTTAGCTCAGTTCAGTGTGGTTTAATAATCACTACTGAGAGTCCAAATACTGAAGAACAAATCCAACAATGCGCAGCTCAACAGATCCCGAACCATGGAAGCCAGTGGCGACAGCGGAGAGGGAAAAAAAACTTCACTAAAGGCGGAAGTGAAGAAAAAAAACCTTGAGAGAAACCAGGCTCAGTTGGGCACGATCATTTTAATTTCTCCGCTGGCCAAACGTCTTGTGCAGAGCTGCAGTCTTAGTGGCGGAGGCTGGAAGCTGGCCTCAGCGAAGACTCGTCTGTCTCTGGAGCGTCACAGGAATCAGTCTCATGTTCTCCACTCTTCCATGACCATCACAGTAGCTGCTCAGGATTCGGCCAGGTCCAGGATATAAAAAACCTTGGGATCATCTCGTCGTTGGTCTTGGATCGAATCAGTGACTCTGCATAGTCTGAGGGCCTCGAGAAGAGTATCCCCAGGTGGAAATGGAGAATAAAGAAAACAATTAGCGTAGCTGATGTTCACAGTGTATATCAACAAGATGCATAATCTGATGCATAAAAGTGGTGCACTAAGTGTATGCTTTACTGAACAGATAGGTCTTTAATCTAGTTTTGAATTGGGAGAGTGTGTCTGAGCCTCGGACGTTATCAGGAAGGCTATTCCAGAGTTTAGAAGCTATAAATGAGAAGGCTCGACCTCCTTTACTCGACTTTGCTATTCTAGGTACTACCAGAAGCCCTGAGTTTTGAGACCTTAGAGAGCGAGTTGGATTGTAGCGAGACAGAAGATTGGTTAGATAAACAGGAGCTAGATTATTTAAAGCTTTATATGTAAGAAGCAATATTTTAAATTCAATACGAAACTTAACAGGCAGCCAGTGTAGGGAGGATAAAATTGGGGTGATGTGATCAAATTTTCTAGACCTGGTAGGAACTCTGGCAGCTGCATTTTGTACTAATTGAAGTTTGTTAATAGAGGATGCTGGGCAGCCAGCAAACAGAGCATTACAGTAGTCCAGCCTAGAAGTCATAAAAGCATGGACTAGCTTTTCTGCATCTGAGATAGATGGAATACTTCGTAACTTAGCGATATTTCTCAGATGAAAGAAAGCAGTTTTTGTGACATGGGATATATGATTTTTAAAAGTTAAATTGCTGTCTAATATGACACCCAGATCTTTTATAGTAGAGCTAACGCTAACTTTGTATCCCTCTAATTGTAGGTCAAGTTGTGAGATCTGCTGTGTACAGGATTTAGGCCCAATAAGTAATAATTCTGTTTTGTCTGAGTTTAAGAGAAGATAATTGTTGGTCATCCAGTCTTTAACATCTTTAATACACTCAGTTAGCTTGGACAGATTAGACGTCTCGTCAGGTTTGGTTGAAATATATAATTGAGTATCATCTGCATAGCAGTGAAAGCTGATCCCATGTCTTCTAATAATGTCTCCCAGGGGTAGCATGTATATTGTAAACAGCAAAGGGCCTAAAACTGATCCTTGAGGCACCGCGTATTTTACTGGGCTGACTTGTGAAGGCTGTCCATTAATATTCACAAACTGGTAACGGTCGGATAAGTATGACTTGAACCATTGTAGGGCATGTCCCTGGACACCTGTAGACTTTAAGCGATTAATAAGGATACCATGGTCAATGGTGTCAAATGCCGCACTAAGATCGAGTAGAACTAATAGCGAGATGCACCCTTGGTCAGCAGCTAAGAGTAAATCGTTGGTTATTTTCACTAATGCAGTTTCTGTACTGTGATGAGCTCTGAAACCTGACTGAAACACTTCAAAAACATTGTTCGTCTGCAGAAAGGAGCATAATTGAGCAGAAACAACTTTTTCTAGTATTTTAGATATAAATGGAAGGTTTGAAATAGGCCTATAATTAGCTAAGTTGCTGGGTTCCAGTTGTGGTTTCTTAATAATAGGTTTAATAACAGCTAACTTGTAAGGATTTGGAACATGGCCTAAAGATAAAGAAGAGTTGATAATGTTAAGAAGAGGTTCTCCTATAACAGGTAGCAATTCTTTCAGTAACTTTGTTGGAATTGGGTCCAATATACACGTAGCTGATTTAGAGCTATTTATAATTTTGTCTAGCTCTTCCTGTTCTATGATTTTAAAGCACTGTAGGTTATTTAGATTCAGTGGCGTGTTTACTGGATCTGAAGTATAAGGCGGTGCAGAAAGTTTAATATCTCCTATTTTCTGTCTAAAGCCTTCTATTTTATCACTGAAAAAATTCATGAAGTCATCACTACTAATTTGCGGTGGAACGTTTTGTTCCAAAGATGACCGATTATTTGTTAATTTAGCAATGGTGTTAAATAAGAATCTAGGATTGTTATGATTATTTTCTATCAGTTTGCGGAGGTGCTCAGCCCTGGCAGATTTTAAAGCCCTCCTATAGCTGGACATACTGTCTTTGTATGCAATTCTAAAGACTTCTAAATTAGTTTTTTTTTCCATTTACGTTCCAGGGCACGGGTTGCTGTTTTGAGAGCGCGGGTATGACTATTGTACCATGGTGTAGTTTTATTCTCTCTAGCCTTTTTTAGTTTGATGGGTGCCACAGTATTTAGAGTGCTACTAAAGATGGCATCCATACTGCTGGTTACTACATAAAGGTCATTTGCGTTTGCGGGTGCATTTCGAAGTAGAGAAAGATCAGGTAAGTTATTTATAAATTCATCTTTAGTAAATGGAACAATAGTTCTACTAGGGCGATATATCAGAGAGGATCTGCTAATTTCAGGTAAACACAGCTTATATAGTAAGAGGTAGTGGTCTGTAATATCATCACTTTGTGGTATAATGTCTACATCAATGACCTCAATTCCATAAGACAGAATTAGATCTAGTGTATGCTTTAGGCGATGGGTTGGACCAATAACATTTTGCTTTGTTTATTATTAATGTAGAGTTAATGCTTAACAAATGACGAATTCACTATTCGATAATGCTTAATAAATGGTTCATAGTGTGTAGTTATTATAATGTGTTGCCAAAATTGTTTAGATAAAACTGGATTTAAAAGTGGGAGATTTATACGTATAAGCGCCAGCATTGGTCAATGTTAACCGCTATAAACCAGTGACTTTACTTTCAATTTCACTCACTGAATCAATGATTATAATAAATCAAAGGCGTTTTTTAGAGGTATTAGAACCACAAAATGCCATAAATGATGGAGAGTCTTGGGAAATAAGTTAAGCATTGGGGTTGCATCAGTATCTGATGGCTCATCTGACAGCTGATCCAGAGCTTCTGAGACACAATGCATGATTAAATTTAAATGTTTTAGCCTACTCATGAATGTTCAAACTTTATTGGTGTTGTTCTGCTTAAATAATCTTGTTATCCTGCAATAATCATTCCATGAATCTAGCCACTTCTTGTTAATACAGTGGCATAGAACAGTGAAATAACAGTGAAAAATTAACACTACGGGGCAATATGATGCCAACAAATTGTGTTTCTTTTTCAGACTAATGATATTTACAGGGACACATTATCTATGAATAAAGAATTATTTTGGTGCAGTTCTTTGTAAAACACCAAATTAATACCACAAAGAGTCGAGCAGAGCTATTACAGATGTATCTAGATCTACCACAAAATGTCGAGCAGAGCTGTTACAGATGTATCTAGGTGTATCTACTGTAGGTCTACCACAAAGAGTTCAGCAGAGCTGGTCCAGCTATATCTAGACCTACTACAAAGAGTCCAGCAGAGCTGCTACAGATGTATCTAGATTACCTCAAAGAGTTGAGCAGAGCTGCTACAGATGTATCTAGATTACCTCAAAGAGTTGAGCAGAGCTGCTACAGATGTATCTAGATTACCTCAAAGAGTTGAGCAGAGCTGCTACAGATGTATCTAGATTACCTCAAAGAGTCGAGCGGAGCTGCTACAGATGTATATAGATCTACCACAAAGAGTCCAGCAGAGCTGGTACAGATTTATCTAGATCTATCTTCTACCCAGAGATGTATAGTAAAGAAGTAGAACAACTTCACTTCTGTACTTGAGTATTAAAAGGCTGTATCTGTACTCTACTGGAGTATTGTTTTTTCTCCTACTTCCACTTTTACTTCAGTACATATTTTCGATGAGTTTAATACTTTTACTCCGATAGATTTTTTATGTGCTGCATAGTTACTCATTACTAGGGATGTCAAAATTATTGATATCGGTTCAGTAATAGATCATAACCGGTTATTACGTACTGACGTCATTTATCTCCTACGCGTGACAGAACACTATAGCGAAGGAGGCGAGGGCGACTAAATAACGCTCTAACTACAATCAAGGCAGCACAGCACATGAGCCGCTATTTCACTACTAGGGAGAAATGCTGTAAAACTCCATCTCTGCCTCTCTCTCTCTCTATCTAATTATGTATGGAAAGCTTCGTTAATGCACCGAATTGATGGCATGATAATCGTAATTCGTAATAAATCATTATAATCGTAATAAATCGTAACCGAACCAAACCGTGAGACCAGTGTAGATTCACACCCCTACTCGTTACGATTATAGACCTTTTTCTGTTCTAATGCGTGGAGGGCGCCATAGTGACCAGCGTCTTCCCGTTGAATGTTTAGAGCTTCCGTTTACAGCGTTTAAAATGGTAATTTGCTATCCGAAAATGGGTTTCAGTAGCGTTTTGAGTGGGTTACAGAGTGTTTTTGGTGAAACACAACTTTGAAAGGTGTGTGTTAAAGCTGTTATAATCTGTCAGATCTGTGATTCAAGCGCGAGAGAAAAACAGTATCGTAAGCCATGTTTCTTTTCGTTCTGCTTAATCACGTGCCCCAAAAAAGATGCTTAAAATAAACAAAACAATATGATGTCTTTTGTCTGCTTTCTTTAATAACTACATTACACAATACTTGTACTTTTACTTTCAGTACTTGAGTAGTAAATTTTTAAATAAACTACTTGCAATACTTAAGTACAAAAAATGTTGAATACTTTAGTACTTCCACTTAAGTATGGTGCTTAAAGAGCACTTCAACTTCTACTCAAGTCACTTTTTGAAAGAGCACATGTACTTTTACTTAAGTCTGGGTCTCTAGTACTTAATACAACTCTGCATCTACCTAAGAGTTAAGCAGAGCTGGTACAGGTGTATCTAGATCTATCTAGATTTACCACAATGAGTTGAGTAAAGCTGTTATGGATGTACAATATCGATGTATCTAGATTTAAAGACTCGAGCAGAGCTGGTTTGGTTTGAGGGGTAAGGGTTTGTAAACAGTTTAATTACAAATGTAATTACAGAAATTAATGACAGATGTAATTACATTCAAATATTAATCAAGGATAAGTCCAATGTAAAAGCATGTATACATGTACTGTACATAATAAGGATGTTGTAACAAAAAAAGTAATTCCAATGTAAGTACAGATTAGTTAAGGCCATCTAATATAAAATGGACCAAAAAAGTAATCACATGATCTTTTTTTATATTATTTTTGCTCCAAAATTCAATGTTCCATGTGTTTCATGTGTTCCAAAAATGTTCACATCCAATTTAGTTTTATTTGACAAGATCCTATGTAAGAGTGTGAAAAACTCACTCCAGGGTTTGTCAAAATCCAGACCCACTAAAGAATGCTTGACTATGCAAACGCACAGTACAGTACATCTGAAAGCAGATCTCGCTCTGCCTCTCTTTCAGGTTCCATCTATCACCAGGTCTGTGGGCTCTGACAGGATCCTGGCACTGCGGCAGCAGACACAGTTCCTGTGGGACGCCTACTTCTCCTCCGTCACCAAGATAGTCTTAACCACATTAGAGGTTAGTCCTCCGTTCCAGCAGAATGAGATGTGCTGCGTCCAAATGAGTCAGAGTGGGGGAAATGTGTGAACAAGCGACTGCCAGCTGGTTGATGGCACTTGAACAGTGTTTTTCACTTAAATGACAAAAATAACAATTCTGTCATCATTTACTCACTCTAATGTCTAGGAGATCTGTGAATTATGTGGAAATGTGGACAGGATTAATGCTGAATAGGAATTTGTTGTATACTGTATAATGTTAAGAAGTATGGCTTTCATTTATAATTGATAAATTGTGATTGGTTATTAAACAAAAATAGGTGTTTATACTCCAAAAAATACTTTTGCTGCTTGTTCAAACTACTTATTTAAAATGAGTTGAAACAACATAATTCTCAAGGTTTTTAGGGACAACTTAATTGTTTTATGTTTAATCGTGTTAAATTTGTAAAAATGATTATGTTAACTTAATCAATTTGTGTTGGGACAAAATGAATGAACTGTGTGGAACCTAGTATTTTATATAGTGTAATTAGTGCTAGCCTCCACACAATCTCTCCATGTTGTCCTAATGCAAATCAATTTGACTTAATCTTTTTTTTTTTTACAATTTTAAGTGGATTGAACATTAAACCATTCAACTGTTATTTTAAATAAACAATTAGAACAAGCAGAAAAAAAATATTTTTTTGTGTGCATGTTCAGTGTGCCTGTGTAAATAAATGATTTTGTTTTGAGTCCCATATACACACTGTTAATCATTTCTGTAGAATATACAGTAACTTACTGGCAGAAGTTTGCCAGTAACTTACTGTAAATCAATTAAAACAAAAATGCTGTATTTACATTTACATATACAGTAATTTTCACATTGCAAATTTAAAATCCAGTACTGCATTGCTTTCCTACAGTAAAAAAACAGTTCATACTACAGTTAAATACTGTGTAATTTACAAAATATCAGAGGACATGAACTTCATCTGCTGCTCTGAGAATTGTTTTACCAGCAGCATTTTGGTATATATATATATATATATATATATATATATATATATATATATATATATATATATATATATATATATATATATATATATATATATATATATATATATATATATATATAATCTGAAACGGTATGATATATATCATAAGAAAGGGATTTAACTTATATTTTTTGTAATCATTAAATTACAAGAAATATTGCTACAGAATTACATTGTACAATAGATTTTATGTTAACACTTTAAAATAAGCTTCCATTAGTTCATGTATTTGCTAACATCGGATGCATACTTCAGAACCTCGTAGTAGGTCATCTGGTTACTTATCGCATACTGCTTTTCAAATTCGATTAATTTTGGACATACTACCCAGCTAGTATGCGTTTTTAGCGTACTATATAGTATGAAAGTATGAGATTTCAGCACATCAGAGTCATGACATCTTTTTTCATTCATAGTTATAATTCTTCTGTCTAAGTAATTCACAAAGTTAATGCTGATTGTGTTTTTCTTTGTGCAAGCTTTGCTATGCCTCTATCTTTCTCTTTATCACCCTCACTGATTTCTTCTTCTCTCTATCTCTCTTCGTCTCTGACATCTTCTATTTTCTTCAAAAGCTTTCATCAAGAGTTGCTGTCGCCCATAAGAAGATGATACCTGCCATGATCAAACGCACTCAGACCTCTCCAACACACACACACACACAAACACACACACACACATAAAAAAAAATGCAGACAGATTTACACAAACACTCACGCACTCGTCTCTTTGAGAAGTTTCTCCTGGGTACAGGCCTGTCTTGGTCAGCTAGATGGAGCGGAAAGTTTGTGCCTTGTTTCTGAATCTCTTCATCTCAGGAAGGTGTTGGACAAGTCTTTTAATAACAGACCCAGGCTGAGGCGTCACCGGCAGAAATATGACTGACTATAAATGTGTTCAGAAAGCAGACAGAGGAGAACAGTATTTCTGCCTGCTTCACCAACATGGCCACAGTGATCAGGAACAGAGATAAAAATGTAATTCTTTTAACTGAGACCAGGGTACCCAAACTCGGTCCTGGAGGGCTTGTGTCCTGCATAGTTTGGCTCCAACGACCTTCAACACGCCCACCTGGAAGTTTCTAGTATACCTAGAAGGAGCTTGATTAGCTGGTTTGTGTGTGTTTAATTGGGGTTAGAACTAAAATTTGCAGGACATCAGCCCACCAGGAACGAGTTTGGGCATCCCTGGATTAGAGTAAAGTATAGAAAGTGAAATAAAAATGGAAAAACACCAGCCAATGAAATATATTATTCCAGTAATGAAGTACGTTTGAACTATTAAATAATGATCAAAATATTATTTGTACCTCATTTTGAACTGGATTTATTTAGTTACACTCAAAAAAATATTTTTTTGGTCATTTAAACTACTTATTTAAAATGAGATGAAACAACACAATTCTTGAGATTTCATTGGGACAACTTTTTTTTTTTTTTTTGTTCAAACCACATATATTTGTTAAAAGTGTTATACTAACTTAATTGATTTGTGTTGGGTCAACATAAAGGAATTGTGTGGAACCCTGCATTTTTGTTACAGTGTAGTAAACTGGAGACACATTCTGCCCAGATCTGTCAAGGTTGGTGGAAGGGAAAGGAGTGAGGACTTTGCAGAACTAAACAGGTTTTATTCATATTAATGACAAAAGAAAACAACCCAGAGGAGGAAAACACTAGCAAAAAGCAAAACTGGACTGGGCTGGCAAGGCAAGACATGACACAACATGACATGACATGACACGAATACATAAGGAAGCTTTAAAGGAGAGCAAATTAACAAACAAACAGGTGAATGGAGTAAACTAATGATGGGATAAGAAGGTAGGAGGGACTAGACAATAGACAGGAGAGCACATGACACAAAGAGAAAACAAAGAGCCTTGTGCTCTCCATACCTGCCAACAATTTGTTGTTCCCGAAAGTCTCCTGTATTTCAGACTCATCTCTCTCCACCCTTCCGTTTTGTTATTTCTCCCGGAAAACTCCCGGTCCATTATACAGTCACTAAAACCACAAACATCACCATGCAGACCAGCGCCAAGCATAGACTCAATCATTTAAATCAGAGAATCATTAAGTGGAGACTTGCTCTGACCAGATCATTTGCATCAGTGAATCATTTACTGGAGATTAGGGCTGCATTCCACTCATCTTCCCTAAGCACTTTGCCTCAGGGAATTCCCACCACCATTTTGAAGAGCATTCCCATTCACCAATTGGATGAGGGAAGTTTACATAGACTCAGTTTGGACATTGAGTCTACTTCATATGTACACTTAAGACCTCTCAAAATGTAAAAGAATTAATATGACATAACTGCAGCATGTATTCGCATTGCATAGCAGTTCAATAGTAGCGATGAACTTCATTGATTCAGTTCTTACCTCTAAAATAGGTCATTCAGAGTGTCTTGAAGAGGTGAAGTGTCCAAGCTAGATGTGGGGTGCCTCAGGGCTCTGTTCTAGGGCTGCTTCTCCATCTACATGACTTCACTTGGGTCTGTCATTCAGAAACATGGTTATTCCTACCATTCCTATGCAGATAACACCCAACTAATCTTTCAATTCAGCTGGACAACCTGACAATTATTGCACAAATATCAGCATCTATCATCTTTAACCCAACTTTTCTGAAACTGAACTGCTAATACTAGCTTCCCCAAAAATTATCCACAATATCACCATAGAGCTGGGCACTCGGACCATCACTCCATCAAGGACCATCTGAAACCTAGGAGTAGTTCTTGATGAACAATTGAAAATCACTGACCACATTGCTGCAGTCACTCCATTGTATAGACTGCAAATTCGCTCTACATCAGGAAGATCAGACCCTTATTAACAGAACATGCTGCTTAACTATTTGTTCAGGGTCTTGTCCTGTCCAGGCTGGACTTCTGCAATGTATACTTGGCTGACCTCCTATCCAAACAACACCATAAAACCTCTGCAGCTAATCCAGAATGCACTGAATCTGCACTGGTTGCTAATTACTGCTTGCATTAAACTCGAGGCGCTGTCGTTTGCCTACAATACAACCACTTGCTTTGCACCCCTTGACCTGAATCCTTTACTTCAGGCTTGCATGCCCAGCAGAGATCTGTGCTCTGCTACCAAACGTTGCTTTAGGGTTCTATCCCATATGGGCACAAAATCAGAAGGACTTTCACCTTTAACATCTTATCCAACTTTAACATCCCATCCAACACATGCATCTTTAAAAGACGTCTTTAGACATTTGTTTCAACAATTAACTGGTTAACAATAGCACTTATTAGTTATTCCTTTACTTTTTTCACTGTAAAAAGTAATAATCACACTTAAACTTTTTATTACATTTATATATCGCTCTTCTATCAAGACCTGAAGTGCTATTATTGCCCTGTGTACAGTACGTTGCTTTTGGATAAAACTGCCTGCTAACTGTCTAAAATGCTGTTATGCTTATGGTGTTTCAGTTAAACCCATTTCAGATGCCTGCCAGAAGTGGAAGATTGTTACAGACAGAGAAAGTTACTGAGGGAAGGGCATAGAAATTTGAGCGACCTTGCTCTGACTAACTGTAGGGTTGTTATGACTGGATCATTTTAATCAGCAAATAGGTAACTAGAGATTCACTCTTATGACTTGCTCTGACCAGATCATTTGATTGCCTTAAGACTGAATCATTTAAATGAGGGAAAAACTTGTTTATATAAATATTATATACCAAAACGACTATTTCACACTCCTAACGGTAAACATTTGTACTTTTTTACAATTTGTCAACTGTACATAAAACCGCATTAATACCTAAAACTTAATGTCATGCTTAATATCCTTGCAAGTTAAATTTAAAGGTCAAAATTATTAGCCCCTAATTCAATTAAGACATACTGTAATTTAACATTGAACTAATAGTAGGTCATTTTGACCGTTCATATAAGACTGTACTCGATAAAATTTTTGTTTACATTCTTATTTTATTAAAGTCATTACCCTAATAATGCAATCTTTTTTGTAATTTAGTCTATGATTGTGTACGGTATGAGTTACTAGACCACCCCTAAAAGACTGCCTCACTTTTTCTGGCAAGCGGGAGATCAATTCTTTTTTTTTTTTTTTTTTTTGCTTTTTGCAAAAATGTTGCTTTTTAAAGTTTGAAAAGACATGTCTGAAGTAGTGCTAGGCAACAGAGGCATGCATATTCAAAGACATGGTCAATTTGACTTTTGTGGCCATTCAAGAATTTTTATTTATTTATTTATTTATTTATTTATTTATTTATTTATTTATTTATTTATTTATTTATTTATTTATTTATTTATTCATTCATTCATTCATTCATTATTATTTTCTTTTATAAAATAGCAATGTTAGAATGAAATGTACACAACTTTAAGTAAAGTCAGGGTAGCATACCATAGTTATATGGGTTTTATTTTAAGAAAGTTATAAAATGACAAAATGTATCAATACTGTTAAGAAGGTTAAAAAAAACTGCATACTTCATGTTACAGTTATGATTTACCATACTAACTTTAGTGACCTCAATACTTGGTACACAATACACAAAAAAGGTTGCAATGTTTTCTTTTTTTAATTCATTTAATGAATTCCCTATGTAATTAAACAGCAAGTTATCACACCTAACAACAAAAGTAACAATAAAACAGTGTAAACACAATTAGAAACCAGTAAAAATAGGCTTGGTTGGAAACACCAATATCATAAAATTGAGTATAAGATGGTCATGTCATGTCATGTCATATAAAATATACTTTCAGAAATGTGTCCAAAATCACTTTCTAAAAGGGTAGTTCACCCATAAATAAAAATTCTGCCATTATATATTCACACTTTACTTGTGTACCGGATGACACTGGACAATGGAGATGAGGATCCATTTGCAGTTTATTAAATAGCCCCTATTTTGCGTTATAAAAAGTCATATTTTGGTTTTGGAGTCTCCACCAACAGGCTGATATGCATGCAAGGTCAAAAAACACTTTCATTGTCTTAAAATATGCATTTATTTTTAGCTGATTATCCCAGCGGCTCTCATATGATTCGTTCAGCAATACATTTATCCCCAAACCCATCCTTAAAGTGATGCTAATCTGCGCTGATTGGTTCAATGACCCGATCTGTTGTGATTGGTCAACTGCATTCAGCGAGAGACAGAGAGAAATGCCTACCACGGCTATGAAGTAGCAGAGAGTATGTAAGAGCCCAATGCAGGAGCGCAAAAAAGCAATGCAGTTAAAGACCAATAATAGGGGTTCTTTAATAGGAGTAGTCAAGCAGTCAACGGTCAAGACAGGAGCAAACAGAAGCATTCAGGAAATCCAGAATTGTAGTCAAGAAACAGACAACTGGTCGGGACAAGCGGCGAAAACAACAAAAACAGTAAAATAAGGCAAAGGGTCAAAACACGGCTAGACAAGAAAAGAAAACAATTTGTGATGTTGCAATAACAACTCTCAGCAAAGTCTGTGTGTGTGTGTGTGTGTGTGTGTGGGTGTGGGTGTGGGTGTGTGTGTGTGTGTGTGTGTGTGTGCGTGCGTGTGCGTGTGTGTGTGTGTGTGTGTGTGTGTGTGTGTGTGTGTGCTGTTTATATGGTCCATCTGATTAGTCCATCATGAGCTTCCAGCTGTGTGAGTGCAATCAGGAAGAGAACTGGAACTGGTGTGTGTGAGGTGCATAATGGGATTTGTAGTTCAGCAATCTGCATTTGCTAGATCACTAAGAACAGATTATTTAGAAAATTGTTGCAATCTAGTAACCATTGACTTAATAGTATTTGTTTTTTCTACTATGTGCACTCAAAAAAATATTTAGGCCTAACAAATAAGATTTATGTATTGTGATTGCATATAACATTTCCATTCAATTAAACTAATAAACATAATGTGATTGATATTTTGGGGTATTACGGTGGCGCCGGGGGTAGCATTATCACCTCACAGCAAGAAGGTCACTGGTTGGAGCCTCGGCTGGGTCAGTTGGCATTTCTTTGTGGAGTGTGCATGTTCTCCCTGTGTTGGTGTGGGTTTCCTCTGAGTCCAAAGACATGTGCCATAGGTGAATTGGGTAAGCTAACTTGTCTGTAGTCTATGTCTGTGAATGAGTGTGTATGGATGTTTCCCAGTGATGGGTTGCAGCTGAAAGGGCATCCACGGCATAAAACGTGCTGAATAAATTGGCAGTTTATTCTGCTGTGGCGACCCCAGATTAATAAAGGGACTAAGCCGAAAAGAAAATGAATGAATAAATTATATTTTGTTAGTTAAACATAAATGAAACAAATAAGAACAAGATTTAATCTTAAAATATTAATAAATCCAATGTGTTTTAAATACTTATTAATTAATCTATTGTTGTAGTATGGAGCTGTGTTAATGTTGCCCCTAAATATTAAGTAAAATAATCTCAATAGTAAACCAATAGAATTCAACTAATTTGATATGGCTTGTTCTTTAGCTAGATATATTTATGCCATATTCATATCTTTTAACTTATTATATCCAACAGATAGATAGATAGATACTGTAGATAGATAGATAGATAGATAGATAGATAGATAGATAGATAGATAGATAGATAGATAGATAGATAGATAGATAGATAGATAGATAGATAGATACATACATACATACATACATACATACATACATACATACATACATACATACATACATCTTTTGGAAGCTGTTTGGAAAGAACTGTGTGTAGTTATAGTGTGTCCACAGTCATATTGGGGTGATGTAAGCACAATAAGTCTCTTTTTTTTCCTGACGTTAAAATAGGATCCAAATGCCTCCCATTTTGAGACCCACTGCAACGTGATGTAGGAGTACAGTTTCCCTGCCCACGGAATTGATTGACAGCCGCGTATTATAATTTTTCTGTAGTAACGCTTATGATCATAGCCACAAGACAGGATGTGTGCAAAGCAACTGGGATTAAAAGTCTGTTCAGCTCTCTGTGATCATCAGTCATCATCAAATGTGATAAAGGATGAGTTTTACAAGTTTAAAATGTTTTTAAAACAGTGCATGTTTGTAATAAAGTAAGTTAAAGATGGTAAAATTGCTGTAATTCATTACCACAGCTGCTTGTCAGTAGTATAATAAAATAGGACGCTTCAATCCCGGTTTGTTGATGTTAAATCAGGTTTATTTTATACATTAACATAACAGATATCCATACAGCAGTGTATGTTAATGTGTATTCTGTCACATTTGCTGTGCAAGAACAGTGCAAAGATAAATGCGTGCACTGTGTGTGCATGAACATTGTAACGACATTGTGTGTGACTCATCGTTGCAGAAAGTCTTGAATTAACTTTTTAAGTTTTTACTGTAGTATTTCTCACAAACATTACGCAAGATCTGCTTCCTTTATGTCTGTTATTGTGCTGTTTGTCTGATGCAGCAGGAGATAGAGACACACTCTCAGGCACATGAGAATGGTGGACAGGGAGAACTAGCTCATTTGCATTAAAGGCACAGGCAACAAAAACAGCTACAGTGTGTAACTCTGAAAACTCTGACACATTCTGGAGACACAAAAGTCTAATCTTAAATCTTGAAAAAAAAAGGGGGGGGATAGGTGCTTTAAAACCCTTTAAAACTCAAGGGTGATTACATTATGGCAACATTTTTGGATGTACTATACTTTTTACAGCATATTTGTGCAGAAATATTTGTACTACCTCTAAAATCGACAACCCCACTTTACTCCATAGACTGATGATTAATACTTCAATGAGAAGTTCCCAGTGTTGACAAACTATGTAATAAGCCCTCCGATACCCCATGCATGAGTCCTGTGTGTTTGGACGCAGCTACAAATGCATCCTAATTAACCACATAGATCAAATAGCCTCTCCATGGACATGAACATATGCCATGTTAAATTCATTTCTCTGCTCCACAACAGATCCACGCGATGTGTGGATCTGACAAAACCACTAGACTTCCCGTACCACACATTAAAACACCAGCATGTAAAGGTGCAGAGATACGTAAACACACACACACACATCCTGCTTGATACCGGGAGTCTTTAATTAGAGTGTAGTTGATCCTAATTGGCTTGTGCATTTGTAGACTCTCTGGAGAGACAGAACCGGTGGAGCTCAATGGAGAAGCACTCAAGAACACGGGTGTATATGTGTGTGTGTGTGTAGTTATTTTTGGTTTAAAGATCGTACGCACCCTGTTGTGATGGGGTGAAGCAGATTGTGATTAATTAGTCTTGTGATAAAATGAGATTAATGTGTTTAATTTGAATAATTAGGCCTGTGTGTGCGTACTGTTGAGAAGGTTGTCTTGGGGCTTCATCTGAAGACTGATAGGGACGGTTGACCACGCTGATTTGTATTTTTGATGAATATTAGCTATTAAACTTGCTTTGTACCAGATCTAGTTTGAGGAGGTGAACCAATCGAAAATTGTTTCATATGATTCAAAACCTTTGAGATTTAAAAAAAAAATCACGAAAAAAGTTGGAGGTTATATGAGTGAAGGACATTGACCTTTCATTAGAAAGGTTTAATTGGTATTTTCTGTTCATCTTGCTTCTGGAAATCTGTGTGAAATCTAAATTGACAATGTTTGTTTGCTAGCGCACATTGTTATTCTTTAGGTGAAGTTAATCCACAAAAGAAGCTTGTTTTGGTAATCTTCTATCAAAATCTGACTATTTGCCTCCACGTTTGGAGTGGCGGTTCTTCTCTACTCTTATTAATAAGACTGTACGTTGATCCTCAACTTCGTTGTCACAAAACTTCCTGGTTACAATGCCCCTTTCAATATTAGTTTGCTAACTTAGTTAGGGGCTGAACGACTTTTTAGAGATTTTCAGAAATCTACTTTTATGTTATTAAATTAGGGTCAACATTGATTTTTCACTAGTGATGTCATCAATAAAACACAAGGTGCAAATATTTTGCAACATGGGATATCCGAGGTAAATAGGATAGCCTGAGCTTTCTTTAGAACATGATTTTGGTAAATTACCATTGGACTAGTTTGGTTAAAACTGATGATCGTGCCTGCCACCTTCACAATTACATTAATGGGATGGCCGTTGAGCCTGTCTCATCCTTCAAGTTTCTGGGGACCCACATCTCTAAGGACCTTTCCTGGACCACCAACACCTCCAGCCTGGTCAAGAAGGCTCACCAGCGCCTATTCTTCTTGAGGCAACTAAAGAAAAACCAGCTTTCATCAGCTGTCTTGGTGAACTTCTACCGATGCACAATAGAAAGCATCCTGACCAACTGCGTCACGGTCTGGTATGGAAGCTGCTCTGTTGCTTAGCGTAAGGCACTGCAGCGGGTGGTAAAAACTGCCCAACGCATCACAGGGACTACACTGCCAGCCATAGAGGACATCCAGAAGAAACACTGTCTGCGCCGAGCACGCAGTATTCTTAAGGACACCTCTCACCCTGCTCACAGACTGTTTTCTCTCCTGCCTTCCGGCAGGCGCTTCAGGCTCCTCCGGACAAAAACCAGCAGTCTGAGGAACAGCTTTTTCCCCAGAGCTGTCTTCCTTTTGAACTCTGCCCCTCACTGACTCTTTTGCCCCCCCAATACACCCCCCACACTCCTCTAACTTATACTCCTCACAATCACTGCACTATTTAACATTTGCACATTTAAAGTTTGCACATATTCATTCACTTATTTGAACTGGACATACCCACTGCACATGGACATTAGTAATTATGTTTATCTATCTGCACACTTCTGCTATTAATAGTATCCTGTACATATATTCATTTATTGTAAATCTGTTCATAGCTAATACAACCTGGATATAATGTTCATAGTACATCCATCTGTAAATATTACCATAATTTTTCTATAACTGCACTTTATAACTTATACCTATATCCTGCACTTGCTGCTATTGCACTGCTGGTTAGACCTAAACTGCATTTCGTTGCCTTGTACTTGTACATGTTTAATGACAATAATGTTGAATCTAATCTAATCTAAATAAGGCTACTCAGCCTGTTCTTATTTGACAAACTCAGATTACCCTGCTGAAAAATCCAGCTTAAACCAGCCTAGGCTGGTTGGCTGGTTTTAGCTGGTTGACCAGCCTGGTTTTAGAGGGGTTTTGTCCATTTGACCAGCTAAATCTAGCTAAAACCAGCTTGACCAGCCTGGTTTAAGCTGGACATAGCTGGTTTTGGCTGGGCTCCTAACCTGGCTAGGCTGGTCAAGCTGGTTTTAGCTGGTCATTTTCCAGCCTGACCAGCTAAGACCAGGCTGAAAATGGCTGGAAACCAGCCTGAAAATGGCCAAAAACTCTCTAAAACCAGGCTGGTCAACCAGCTAAAACCAGCCAACCAGCCTAGGCTGGTTTAAGCTGTTTTTTTCAGTAGGGTACCGTACCAAGCTACAATGCAGAAAGATAAAACGGATTCAATAAATTGTTTGTAAAGCAGTGTCATCATAGTGGTACAAAACCGAAACGATTTCCTTGAACTTTGATATGAAGTTGAAAAATGATATGATGAATGATAAATAAACAGTTAATAGTTTGAAAATCTATTTTTAAAGTGTATTTCCCGTTTCCATTTTAATTGTATTCATTAGAAGTTACTCTTTTGTTATGACCTGTAGTGTCATGTCTTAATCAACAAATGAAGTGGATCAAAAAAGTTCATCAAAATTATCCCAGGACAAGAACGGGTGTTTTGGTTTTACATCAACTTTGAAGAAAGGTTTTGATCCACTTCCAAAACTGTATGATACTGTATAATAGCTGGTATACTATGCATATTATAAATTGGGTGATCAGAGGGGTGTTAAATGGCCTAAATCAAATAAAATGAAGTCATTTTAGCATGCCAAAATGAAATTGGAGCATATTAAATGTGTTTTCCTAGCAGCACTTTGCAGCCCCATTGTTCTTCTGATTGGTTCACTGCTTTAGAATTGACATTGCCAACATAGGCTCATTCTGAAATCATAGCCCTAAATACATTTCTGGAGATCACGAATTATGTAGCCCGAAGTACGTATGGCTGCATTTCATCTTTAAAACGAACGATGGGGGGGGGGGGGGGGGGGGGGTTATGACGCCATTCCATTTCGCACTTACCAGCTGACCGCTTACCTCCATGTGGACAGCTTTTCCAGCTGTTACCAGTTTGTCCAGTACGTTGGTGGACTTAAGACACAGAGAGGAGTTGACTGTGACCACGGGGTTCGACTGTGGCGTAGAACGGTTCCAGAAAGCACGTAAGACAAAACAAAAGCCAAAAAATAAAATAAACAAGTAAATAACAAGGTGAGAAAGTGGTAAAATCTGAAAATGAGATAAAATCTGGCTTTTTTTTCTAGATTGGTTTTGAAAAAATTGTCGATTGGGTTTAGGGAAGGGTCCCTGGGTCAGTCGATCAGTCAGTTAGTCAGTCAGTCGGTTGACAGCTGCCTCTGGTGGATTTACGTGAGAAGAGCAGGCGCGAATAGCACTTGCGAGAGATTCTTGAGGTCTCAAAAAGCATTCCACAGTGGCCTCTGGTGGATTCGCAAAAACAAAAACTGCAAAAAACATACCTCCTGGGACATATTTGGCACTCTCCAGAAATTTATATAGGGTTACGTTTTCAGAATGAGCATGAGTTGGACAAATATTAATTATGTGTTTGAATGTTTTCGCAGATTATCCATGACCGGATACGAACGCACATGTCAAGGAGCAGACAGATGTGGAACTCTCTGCCTGGAGGACTCTACGCACTTCCAGAGTTTTCCAGCGATCTCTCCCTCTTCCCCTTCTACTACTCCACACTCGGTGAGTCTCCACACCACCTTCAGCTCGATGCCGTAAAACTTTGTTGCAGCGAAAATGAAATCATAACTCAGAAAGATGCTGCTTTCCCTCCAAGCAGTGTGTGTCTGTTTATGTGTTCATGCAGTGTGTTCAGTATATTCCTTTTTCAGCATGGCCCGTGTGTGTTTTCATACACATATAGGGGTCTGTAACGGATTTGTCCCTGGGCTTCACGTGTCAGCAGTAAATCTGTATTGCGGGAGTGATAGATGGTCTATACTCTGCTGTCACAGGCGTTGTTAGTCTCACTTTCCATAATTTTGATGACAGGGCAGTTTAGACTCCCTGTCTGCGGCCATAACTTGAGAGAACTTCACTGCGCCGTGATATACAGCGTGATTCACTCAGCTGGGGCAACACCATAAATCCAGCTACCTGCGATACATGCTGTTTATTAGGCAATGAGAAATCATCCAGCATGGCCCATGGATTGCGTCAGTGGTTTGCTGTGTCCCTGTCTTCCTGGATGTGGCATGCACGATAGTGCCATTTTTGATTGTATATTTTAAATGTAATTTTTTTTTCTTGATGCATCATGGTACACTGTAAAAAAAATCTGTTAATTAACAGTTTCCTTATTTTGGGATTCACTGGTGTTTATTTATGCTTATGAACTGCATCATGTGCACTTTGATTTATGCTCTGTCAACTTTTGATTTTGATAATTCAAATATAGTGCATAAGACACTATACAAGTCTTTAAAATGACAGGAAAAGTATCAGCAGTTTATTACAAGGTTTTGTAGCATAATTTACAACAACCTAGAGAGTTTACACACACCAGCCACTTTTTTAGGTATACCAGTCCAACTGCTTGTTAACGCACTGGTCCAAGCTGATAGAAAGGCAACAGTAACTCAAATAACCACTCGTTACAATAGAGGTATGCAGAAGAGCAACTCTGAATGCACAACACATCCAACCTTGAGGCAGATGGGCTACAGCAGCAGAAGACCACAACTAGGTGCCACTCCTGTCAGCTAAGAACAGGAAACTGAGGCTACAATTCCCAAATACTCACCAAAATTGGACAAAAGAAGACTGGAAAAACATTGCCTGGTCTGATGAGTCTCGATTTCTGCTGCAACATTCGGATGGTAGGGTCAGAATTTGCCATAAACAACATAAAAGCATGGATCCATCCTGCCTTGTATCAACAGTTCAGGCTGGTGGTGGTGGTGTAATAGTGTGGGGGATATTTTCTTGGTACACATTGGACCCATTAGTACCAATTGAGCATCGTGTCAACACCACAGCCTACCAGAGTATTGTTGTTGATCATGTCCATTCGTTTATGACCACAGTGTACCCATCTTCTAATGGTTACTTTCAGCAGGATAATGTGACATGTGTTTAAGTGCGAATCATCTCAGACTGGTTTCTTGAACATGATAATGAGTTAGCCTCCACAGCCACCAGATCTCAATCCAATAGTGCACCTTTGGGGTGTGGTGGAATGGGAGATTTGTAAAATTTGATCAAACAAAAACACAAAACAGACAACCCATAACTGTCATGATTGCCATCAATCTATGTTGAGAGATCGCTGGTGAACTACAGACCCATAATGAACTACAATCCCCTACATTTCGCTTTGCACATACAGGACTCCATTTTCATTAATCACACACACAGCTGAAACCCGTTATCACGAATTGTTTGGACTATAAATACATCTTAAGTATGTGAGTTCATTACGGAGTCTTTGTATGTCAAATGGATGTTATGTTGATGTTCCAGAGTCTTGTTTGAGTTTTGTTTGTTTTTTCTGTTTGTTTATTTGATACTTTGTAAGACTTCATGAAGACCGTATCATTAAAACTGCACTTGAATCCTACCTTTTGTCCTCGTCTCATCATCGCCCCGTGACAATAACTAGAACACAGAAAACAGGAAAGGTAACGTAATGAAGTAAAGCAAAACACGAGACAAAAATCCACATGCAACTAAAGATACAAGATAAAAGGCTTAATTAGACAGAACTGTAAATGACCAGGGTGTCATGGTGGTGCAGTGGGTAGCACAATTACCTCACACAATTGACCTCGGCTGGGTCAGTTGGTATTTCTGTGTGAAGTTTGCATGTTCTCCCCGTTTTCGCGTGGGTTTCCTACTGGTGCTCCGGTTTCCAAAGACATGCTAAAGGTGAATTGAATAAGCTACATTGTCTGTAGTGTATGAGTGTGAATGGGTGTGTGGGAATGTTTCCCAGTACTGGGTTGAAGCTGGAAGGCCATCCGCTGCGTGAAACATGTGCTGGATTAGTTGGCAGTTCATTCCGCTGTGGCAACCCCAGATAAATAAAGGGACTAAGCCGAAAAGAAAACGAATGAATGAATGTAAATGACCAAACTGCTAAAATCAGTAATATGATCAAGAGTTATGGGAGATGAAGTCCAGACAATAGCATACAACAAGTGTCCTCTGTGGCCTCTAATGTCACTTTTTCAAACATTTTTGGCATAAAAAGCTGTTGGAGAAAAGATCAAACGGTAACACTTTATTATAACTACACACTATGAATAATCTATTAAGTATTAACAAATAGTTCGTTCATTATCTGTTAAGCATTAACTCTACATTAACAGATGTTAGTAAGTTTATAACTGCAGATATAATTGCTCTGTTCTTGACTTCTAAGCACATATATAATTTGCTTAATGATTGTCTTTTCATTCATTCATTCATTTTCTTTTTGGCTTAGTCCCGTTATTAATCCGGGGTAGCCACAGCAGAATGAATCGCCAACTTATCCAGTGTGTTTTAACGCAGCGTATGCCCTTCCAGCTGCAACCCATTACTGGGAAACATCCATACACACTCATTCCCACACATACACTACAGACAATTTAGCCTACCCAATTCATCTGTACCGCATGTCATTGGACTGTGGGGGAAACCGGAGCACCCGGAGAAAACCCACGCGGACGCAGGGAGAACATGCAAACTCCACACAGAAATGCTAACTGACCCAGCCGAGGCTCGAAAAAGCGACTTTGTTGCTGTGAGGCGACAGCACTACCTACTACGCCACTGTGTCGCCCCCTGTCTTTTCATACTTTGTTAATTTTTTAAAAATTACTAAGTTAAGTATTGCATCATTTACAAACCAGTTACTTGAGAGAAGTTACTGGATTTTAAAGATTATTTAGAATGCACAAGTAAATGATTGATAAACTATTCAAATTTATGTTTATATATCTTATTATTCAGGATATTAATATTTAATTTGTTTGTTAATAAATGCTTTATTAACTCAACTTCCTCCAGTTTTGTGACCTTATCTAAAGTGAGGACTATTCATGCTTTATAATTCCCTTATAACTGACAATTAAAGGCTCAGTTATATTATAAGCAGGAAAATAGAAAATAAATGACTTTCTTAATTTCTATTAATTTGAAGATACACAAATAAAGCTGTATCAAATTAAAAATAAATCTTTGCATTGTTAACTAAAATAAAATTTGCCGTTTAAACATCGCTAAACAACAATGCAATGTTGTATCATAATATATTGTTAAATTATTTTATTTTTGTTTTATCCAGTTTTATTATTTATATTTTGGCTATCATGTTATTCAACAATGTTTAAACTTTACATTAATTTTACTTTTTAGATAAGATTGCAAAGATGTTTTGTTCATTTGATACTGAGCCTTTAATTGTCATTTATTAGGGACTTATAAAGCATAAATAGTCCTCACTTTAGATTAAGTCACAAAACTGCATGAAGTTGACTTAATAAAGCATTTATTAATATACAATTTAACTATTAGTATATGCCTGAATAATAATATATAAATTGTTATTTGAATAGTTTATTAATAATTTACTAACTCATTCTGAATGATCTTAAAAACCCCAAGTACTCTTAAATACAAATGATTTGTAAATATTGCAATACCTAATTTAGTCATGAAAAATTAATAAGTAACAAAGTATGAAAGAACAATTATTAAGCACATTTTAAATGTGATTTTAAGTAAAGAATAGAGCATTTGTATCTGCAGTTATAAACTGTTTACTTACATCTATTAATGTAGAGTTAATGCTTAAAATATAATGAATTAACTTTTTTTCACGCTATTTAAACACAGTAAATAGATAAAAATGTAACATTGGTTTTGAATATTAATATTATTTTTAACTTTTCAATTTACTTAATGTAATTAATGTACTTAATTTTGGACAATAGAGTACACACTTTTACAACAAAGCTACGACTGAGTGTGGAATCATG